>NC_056747.1:204370523-204405523 GCF_019279795.1 Protopterus annectens | reverse complement strand
AGGGCTCTATACTGGGCACGCTGTTGTTCTCTATTTTCACAAATAACCTCAAATGCTCTACACAACATGCCACACTCATACAATATGCAGATGATTCAACCCTGATCTGTTCTGCCTCATCTCCCACCACCCTACATACACTCACTCAAGATACCTTTATCTCAGTAGAAAAATGGATATCGGGTATCCAACTAATTCTAAATCCCAAAAAGACAAAACTGCTACTATTTACCCCTAATAGATCAAAAAAACTCTCTCCTTTACCATAACATCTAAGGACGGCACCACCATCTCCCCCTCTAACCACACCAAACTTCTGGGCATTGAAATAGACAATAATCTCCACTTTGATGTTCACATCTCACATACCATGAAACTAGTACACAAAAAACTAGGCTCCCTATACAGGCATAAGTCCTTTCTCTCACAAAAAGCAAGAGTCACTCTTGCACAAAGCCACCTCCTCTCAACTCTGTTATACGCAGCACCAATCTTTACCCAAATCAGATAGTGTGACCTAGATAAACTAGAATCATGCTACAATAAAATAGCCAAGTTTGCTACTAACTCAAATTATAGAACCCATCACTGTGCTGCACTAAAAGAACTAAAATGGCTTGAGCTACCACAGCTACTTAACTATCACCAGCTGGGCACAGCTACAATATTCTCAAATATCCTGAACAAAAACCCTCATTATCCAACCTACTTACTATCTATAATGCAAACCAGTACCTAAGATCCAGTGAAAAATCTCTCCTCTCCATCACCAAGGCTAACAATAATGCAGGGAAAGCACTCTATTCCCACACCGTTGCCAGCAATTGGAACGCTCTTCCCCTGTCCGTGTCCACTGCCCCCTCCACATCCATATTCAAAAGCTCCCTCAAATCGCACCTTCTTAGTACCTGGTTATGCCCTTGTATCATGTAACCCTACCCATACTACTATTAACTCCCCAAATTCCTCTCTGATCACATGCTGGAGCTCTGATCCCCTGTAGGCTTGGTCATCTGAAAGGGTACTTTTAACTGTAAAATCATACTTGGTCTATTTTCTTTTCTTACCAATGTATGACTGACATTGTCTTTTTACCTATGTTCTATATCTTCTTTTACCTGGAGTGTTTTTATTAATTCTTGTTGTATTACTATGCTCAGCATACATTATGTAACCTGTTTTGTGTATTATGCTGGATGTACTGTATTTGTATAAATTGATGTTGGAGCTTTTCTCCCCGGGCCTCTGCTGAAAATGGACCTGGTCCAGTCAGAATTTCCCGGTTAACAAATGTAAAATAAATAAAAAATAAAATAAATAATAAATATATATATATATATATATATGTGTATACATGTATAAAACTGCAAAACAGAGTCACAAACTGCTTGAAAAGCACCACACAACAAGCCACCTGATTATGAGATAAGAAAGACAACAGAACAATAACACTTCATGATATGCATGCACTATAACGACTAATGCTGTTCAGTAGGTTAAAGGAAACAAAGCAATTACCAAAAGGAACACTACATAATGGTAAGGAGGCCCAACAAATGGGTCCCTACATTTATTAGATTTTGGAGTCAGATCTGTGAGTGTAAAGTGAGAAGTGTTACTAGAGAGGACTAAAGACAGAAAGGCCAGAGACTTAAAATAGTATACACTGCAGGATACAAATCTATCAACTTTTAAATGAAGCTACAGTGAAGCAACATGCATTACATAATTCACTTGAATAAGACGAGGAGGAGAAATAATGAAATGCAAAGACAATAGACATAAACCAAGCATGACAATAACGTTCTGCTTGTTTTGGGGACGAGATGCATACGTTTTAGTTTGCACAGTTCAAAACAATATTCTTCAATCTGACATCAGCCTTAAGCTACTAACAGTTAGAACAAAAAAAATGGCACATCAGAAAGGAGTCTGGGATTTTTGGATGTAGGTCTACCTATCCTATAATAGCTTACAGAGTAAATACATTCATTTCTATGTGACTTGATTTAGAACCAGTTCATGAGTTGTCCATGTTTTTAGTTTCTAACAGTATAAAATAGGACATTTACCATTTATATATAAACTGTCATTCTGAAGCTGATACACCCCCATAACAGTAAGATTGTTGCTGTTACGGCTAAATTCTCGGTAGACTTTAACTCTGTCAAAAGCAGTACTTGATGGAGAACTCTTAATTTTGCAGACAGCATTCACTGTAGTGGCAGATGATGCTGAACTACTACTGGAAAAAAAAAGAAATAACTTTGTAACTGAAGATTCACAATAGCATATGATAAATTTTGCATATTCAGTAATCATATGTAATAAAACTGTATTTATGAAATATTTTAAATGTCACAGTTAAAATCTCATTGAGATTATATTTAAATTACAAATGTAAAAAAATCTAAGCTTAATGTTGTAGATGAGTCATAGGATTAGTTACTATATTGAACAGGAATCATAGGAGTTTGTGGGTAGTTAAAAAAACATGACCGTTTTATGAATATTATGAATTCTGCAATCACAGTGCTACATATAAATTTAACTGGTTCTGACATTTCAAGGCTCTACACATCAGAATTACACTAATAAGTCGAGCTTGAGCATGAAGCAATCTCATACTAGTTCAAAATGTAAATATTCAAAAGGGCCCAATTGCACATCTTAACACAATGGAATACAGTCACTGCACCTGGCAGTGGTGCATAGATATGTGACACATTCACTATGCCGTCTGGTGCTCTGAGATGGTACTGCAAGATAATTGACCTGGAGCATACACTAGCACCATTCCCTACCCCCATTACATAGGTTCATGGGTAGCTACTAGGCTATTGGCCCAAGGGCCTATGTAAGCCTAGCCAACAAGGTTCCCTGACGTACGCCACCCAAGAAAGTTATTTTCCTGTGCCCCTGTTGAGCAGAGCCACAAAAGTGATCTCTGGGGTGTAGTTCCTATTTCCCATCCACTCATCAAGGTTTTTCTTGGAGTGCTAATGAGGAACTTTGCTTGACATAGATGGGTAGCTTATTCCAGAGTATAGGAAGTCTCTGGGACAGAAATCTATCCCTCCAGCATGTCCTGTTTATTGTGGTGACAAGGTTTAGGTCCCCAGAGCATGTAGCTTGGAGGGAATGGGATTTCTTTAGGTGTAGCATGTCCAACAATTCTGGGTTTGACGTAGCTTTATATGTTAGGCAGAGATCACCTTGGAGTAGGTGATATCCTATGGAGTAAAGCGGGATTTGTTTGAGACGGTCAGTGTAGGGCATCTGTTTGAGGCCAGTAATCCTCTTTGTGAGGTATTTCTGTGGCCTTTCCAGCTGCTGCAGATGTCGTGTGAGGTACATTCCAAAAGGGGCGTTGTATTCTATAATGGGTCTAATGAGTGTCAAGTAGAGGGGAACAATGACTTCATTTTTTCCTGGATGAGAACCCTTTTGTGATGAGGTGTGCCATGTAGAAGGATTTCCTGACTACTGTGGCAATGTGATTATCAAAGGAGCAACTACTGTCCACCTGGGTCCCAAGATCTCTTATCACACATTTGGCAGTAAGTAGAATGTCGCCTATGTGGTAGTTCATGGGTACAGAGATTTTACCAAAGGGGATGACAATGCACTTTTTGGCATTGAGCTTGAGACCATGGCTCTGACACCAGGCATCTGTCTCATTGAGGCCCTTCTGTAGGATGTCCACATTATTTGGGGACTCGACTATGGCTCCTAATTTGCAGTCATCTGCAAACTTCATTAGTCAAAGGCCTTCTGTGTTAGCAAATACTTAGAGAAGTAGATACCAAACAGGAGAGGTCCCAGGACTGAACCCTGTGGTACTCCACTTGTCACTGATTTGAAGTCAGATTTGGAGTCTGCAACTTTTACAGCATGGGTTCTGTCAGTGAGCCAGTTAGCAACCCATCTTGTGATGTAGGGATTTATACCTAGTTTAGTGAGTTTATCTATAATTCCAGAATGGGGGATGGTGTTGAAAGCCTTGACGAAGTCAAGATAGGCTGTGTGAACCACCTTACCCTTGTCTACGGCTTTGGTGACTGTCTCAAAGAAGTCAATCAGGTTCAGGAGGCATGATCTGCCTTTCACAAACCCGAATTGGGTGGGGTCCAGAGTTTGGAGGTTACCAATGTCTTTGTTTATGAGTTCCATGATGATACGTTCCATGACCTTACAGACCAGGCTCGTCAGGCTGTTAGAGCGATAGTTCCCAGGATTATTGGTGGCTCCCCCTTTGTGGAGTGGGATAACTGTTGCTGTGCACCATTCAGTGGGCACAAAGTCTGATGTGAGGCTATGATTGAACATGGTGCTTAGGTGGGGAGCCAGTTCGTTCTGAAGTTCATGTAAAACCCAGCCTGGGATGTTGTCCGGTCCCATAGATGTTGTGTTTTTGGCTTTAGAGTGTGCAGCTTTTACCTGCCTAGTTGTGATTGCAGGGACTCTGCATTTTTCCTGTATAGATATGGGCCCTTTAGGGGGTGAGAGGGGGGTAATGTTATTACTGAACCTATCTACCTGAATGTTGGCAATATCAGTTGGTTCTTTAATTTTCATGCCTTTGTGCTGTAACAGAGAGCAGATCTGGGTGTTGCCATTGAGATTCTTGACACAGCTATAGAATGCTTTGTGGTTGTGCCTAGAATCAGTGGCAATTTTGTTTTTGTAACTAGCTTTGGAGGATCTTATAAGGGATCTCAGCTTCTTGCTGAGGCTGACCAGGGAGCTCCTCCACTCATGGGATTTTACTCTTTTGCAACAGTTTCCTCCTTCTGTGCTATGTGCTATGTTATCACCATTGCATGTGCTGTGTTATCCAAAGCTATTACCTATGCTGCACAACTGCAGATAGTAGTACTAGGTATGTCATTATAGCCATGATAGCTTGCATGTGCACTACTTTTGCAGCTTGTTTCATGAACTGACCAAACACTGCACACTCAGCCCTTTCTTGGAGGTAATTAGTGCATATATATTTTACAGCAGTGCAGAGGAACTCTATGGGACTGTCACAGTTAGGAATCAGTTTGATAATTATTTTATTATTTATTATTTATTTATTTTATATTATTATTATTATTATTATTATTATTATTATTATTATTATTATTATTATTATTATTATTTATGATCCAATAGTTCAAATATTTGATGGTGGCTCTGTTGTAGACTAGACAGGATTATACTATGCAAATCAGAATTGTTCAAAGAGTCAAACAAACCCATCCTTAGGTGTCATGCACAGTAAAATATGTCCATTTTATCAAATGGTTGCATTCTGCCATCATCTAAGATATAACCAAATATTTTACCTACATTTTCATTGCTGTACTTACCTGAATTTGTCTATACGACAGTCAACATATGTGTCATTAATACTGCTGTTCTTGAAAATGTTGTCAAACTGAAAAATAAATTAATATAGACCATAATTAAAATATGGACTCATAAAACAAGAAAAATACAGACAATATGCAATAATTTGCATATTTTTCCTTTATTACCATAAAAATGATATTCTTTGTTGCAGATTTGTAGTAGTTGGAAGTAGGATCATTCATCTCAGGTACGAATGCGAGGTTTGTTACAGTGACATTTACTGTGAAATTCTGGTAGTCTGTTGAGATCAAATATATAAAACACAAATAGAGTGGATGTTTCTGGTGATATTTTAAATAGAATATACATGTCTTATTGCATAATGCTTTAATGCAGACAGTAATCATTATTTTTCAATATGTAGATTGGTTATTGCTATTATCCATTTCATACTTGATTATTTTACCAATTTCTTTCAAAAACAATATTGTGTCCCCCCAAGTGTTTTCAATCTATGCTTTTATACAGCTACAAATAAGTCTTAGTCATAGTTTCATAGGTAAGTACTAAGCGATCAGCCTGCAGACCATTATAAGCTTAGCAAAAAATTCCCTTCAAAAAGGTCACTGTAACCTCAAAGAAGGCACAACAAGATAGACCAGAGAGGATGTCCTTCTCAAAAGTTTTTTTATAGCTACTGACAGTATTCATTAATAAGTCAAGATCTCCGGTGATATCACTGTGACATGAGACACATACAGTTGACTACATCTTTTAATGAATGCACTTCCATAATCTTGTTTAAATCCCATTGTGTCCTTTTCCAAAAATGAAAATATATTCACAGTTTTGGAGGCATACATATAATACAGACCCATGACTCCCTTCCCATGTTGTTTGGCACTTCTTAGTATTTGACAGTGGTGACAGCTTGTGTCATTACAGATCTTCAACTTGGCAGCAATCAGAAATTTGTATTCAAGACACTGAGTGGCATAGCAGCATTGCTGAGTAGCAACACTTTATTGTGTGTTTGCATTCGAGGTGCAGAGCCTTCAGTACCGAGTCCCAGGTACTCCTTATATTTGTGTGGATTTTCGCTAAACACTCAAGCTCCCCTCACATCCCAAAGATGTGCCATAGGTGAAAGGACAATCCTATGTAATGCCTCTAGGTTGTGCCCTTGCTGTGTGTGTGTGTGTGTGTGTGTGTGTGTGTGTGTGTGTGTGTGTGTGTGTGTGTGTGTGTGTGTGTGTGTGTGTGTGTGTGTGTGTGTGTGTGTGTGTGTGTGTGTGTGTGTGTGTGTGTGTGTGTGTGTGTGTGTGTGTGTGTGTGTGTGTGTGTGTGTGTGTGTGTGTGTTTTCTGTGATGGGCTAACAATCCTGTACAGAACTGGTTCTCTGGCCTAAATCCAATGAGAGACTGAATAGGTTTCAGCTTTCTTATAACCCTAAATAAGATAATGTAGGTATCAGAAAATGAATGAGTGTAATGAAGTCATTAAAACATTAGTGACAAAATATCAACAAGTTTTAATGCATAAAGTAGAAATAGCTTTAGAGAAAATAAAATTGCACAGTTATGCGATGACTTCAAAATATCTACATAGATTAGTTAATAGAAGTAAGATATTAAGCAAAAATGCAAAAATCAATAATATCTGAAATCCTCACACTAATAAATTTACATCAGACATAGAAGAAATTTTTAACACTTTTAAAACATTCCATGAGGATCTTAATAAAGATAAAAATAATAATCCTGATAATTACAAAATTGACAAGTACTTAAAGAAAAACTTTACTAATAAACTTAATGACTAACAAATATCGCTGCTGAATAAGCCTATCACCCTAATAGAAAATAAAGCAACTTTAAAAAAGGAAAAATGGTAAAGCTCCAGGGTTTAGGTATGGAATTATATAGTCTGGTCTCTTAAATAATTTATAATTACTGAGTGACATTTTCAGGATAACTCAGCATGACAAAATAATTCCTCCCTCATAGAAATGTTCTGTAATTTTACACACATATATATATATATATATATATATATATATATATGTGTGTGTGTGTGTGTGTGTGTAAACAAGGAAAGGATACGTTAGTTTCCTTATATAGACCTATTTCATTATTAAATGTAGACTATAAAATATTTTTTTTCATCTTCTCTACAAGATTAAGAGCTAGTAGGTATAGTCGATAAATTAAAAAAGATCAAACAGGATTTATAGCCTATGGTCTAATGTATGATAATATAAAAAAATGTAGTAACTATCTTAGATTTAGCAAAATAAATGAACAATAAATGGGCACTAATTAGCTCAGATATCAAGACAGCTTTTCATTCTCTAGATTGGAACTACTTGTTTAAAAATGTAGAAGCATTTGCATTCCAAAGCATATGTTAAAATTTGATCTTACATTTCTCTAGGATTCACTATAAACAAAGGCACAAAACAAGGGTGTCCCGTGTCCCCTCTTCCACCTGCATTAGTTATCAAACCCTTAGATAATAGTATAAGAAGTGATAAAAAAATCTGACGGATCTAAAATACAGCTTTTTGCAGATGACATTTTACTAATTATAGGAGTTTTAAATTATTCAGTTGAAGAAAAAGATTAGGAAATTGAGAAGTTTCAGGAAGTATCTCTGCTGAAATTTAACAATAATAAAACTGAAATTATATTGCTAAATCAATTACTAGGAAGTAAGTTAAAAGATCAATATAAATATAATTGGAAAGGAAAAGAACTAAAACATTTAGAAATAAAAAATGGAATTATTATTATTTTTTTTTACTTTTGACAGGACATTAGTACTTATTAAAATGATTATATTATTCTAGATGTTATATATATATATATATATATATATAGAGAGAGAGAGAGAGAGAGAGAGAGCATTCAATGCCTTTAATACCTGACAAAAAACTTTTAAAGAAAGTAGAAAAATGTTGCCTTCATTGTTATGGTATCATAAAAAGCCATTAATTGATTATAGAAATCAAATACGATTATGGATGTATGGTGGTATTAACTTCCAATATGTAGAATCTTATTCTATTGTTGCGAATTTTAACTCTGTTATATTCTGGATAGACTCAACTTACACTAATCAATGGAAAACCATTCAAGAGCAGATTATACTAAATTCTTATATGTTTAGTCAATATGACAAATTAGAAATATGTAACAGTTCTTTCATCTGGTTAATAAAATTTACCTAAGAAGGAAATTTATTTCAGTCTTTAGACTCTGAATATATGAAATCAATGCTTAAAGCAGTTAAGAATATGTTTTTAAAACTCCATTAATATCAAAATGGAAATATTTGTATTTTCCCATTGCACAGATCTCTAGATTTATGTAAACACAGAGAAAATGTTAAAATGAATTTACTAAAAAGGAATTGATTAATAATATGATCTGATTTCTTTGAAAAAGGAAAAGCTAAGTTACCAGAATATTTAATGAAATATTTAATGAAAGATAACAAGTTAGACGAATCTGCTAACTACTTAATATTATCCATCAGTAAAAAATTAAATGAATTTGTAGATGATATGAGTGAAGAAGGACAGAACACTATTCTTCCATTATATGAATATACCATTGAAGGTAAATTGATCTACAAAGGGAACTTGTCCAAGATATATAAGTTAATTATAAATAATAATAATAATAATAATAATAATAATAATAATAATAATCTTGATGCAAAATGGAACTTTTTAGATAGTAGTGGATTGAGTGACTCAATAGATGGTAATTATAAAACTTTGTTACATAAATCAGTTAGTCAAACTTTTTCAAGTTTATACTGGAAAGTATTGTTTGTTATTCCTTATAGAATTGCTACGTTTAGTAAAATGGCTTCTTCAGTTTGTTAGAGGTGTAGCAAAGATGTAATAGGTTCATAGGTCAGTACTAGGCTATCGGCCCTATGGCCTATACAAGCGTTGCCATAAGCAGTTCCCTGGATATTTCTGCCCACAGTATTTACTTCCCTGGGCCTCTCTCTAGCAGGACTACTGACGTGATTCCCAGGGTGAATTTCGTATCACCCATCCAATTGACAAAGTTTTTCTTGAAGATGGCCAAGGAGGAGCTCTGCTTGACTTGTATGGGCAGTATATTCCGTAGTATGGGGAGTCTCTGGGTCAGGAACCTATCCCTTCAGCATGGTTTATTCATAGAGGTGACAAGGTTTAAATCCCTGGAGCATGTGGCTCTGAGGAACTGGGATTTCTTTAGGTGGAGCATGTCCAACAGTTCCGGGTTGGACATGGCCTTGTATGTTAAGCAGAGATTGCCTCTGAGTAGATGATATGCTACAGAGTATAGCTGGAGTTTTTTTAGGTGGTCAGTATAGGGCATCTGCTTTAGGCCTGTGATTCTTTTAGTGAGGTATTTCTACAGCCTTTCTAGTTGTTGCAGATGTCTTGTGAGGTACATCCCAAATGGGGCATTATACCCTATAATGGGTCTGATAAGGGATGAGTACAGAGGGACAATGACCTCTTTCTTCCTGGATGAAAAGCCCTTAGTGATGAGGTGTGCCACAAAGAATGCTTTCCTGACTGTTGTGGCGATGTGGTTATCGAAGGTGAGACCACTGTCCACCTGTGTTCCTAGGTCTCGTATCACATTTTCATTGTTAAGTGTATTGCCACCTATGTGGTAATTCATGGGTACTTGTTTTTTCTCAAAGGGGATTACTATACACCTCTTGGCATTGAGCTTGAGTCCGTGGCTTTGACACCATGCATCTGTCTCTGTAAGGCCCTTTTGTAGGATATCCACGTCTTTAGGGGATTCAGTGATGTCTCCCAGTTTGCAGTCATCCGCAAACTTTGTCAGCCAGAGTCCCTTAGTGTTGGCCTGTACTTCAGAGAAGTGGATGCCAAACAAGAGTGGTCCCAGGACAGACCCCTGCGGTACGCCACTTGTCACTTGTCTAGAGCTAGATTTGGACTTGGCTACTTTAACAGTGTGGGTTCTGTCAGTGAGCCAGTTAACAACCCATCTTGTGACGTAGGGATTTATGCCCAGATTGGTTAGTTCATCTATGATTCCAGAGTGGTGGATGGTGTCAAGGATCTTGGCAAGGTCCAGATAGGCTGTGTGGACTGCCTTGCCATCATCCACAGTTTTGGAGACTGATTCAAAGAAATCAGTCAGGTTCAGGAGACATTATCGGCCCTTCACGAACCCAAACTGTGTTTGGTCCAGTGTTTGAAGGTTGCCAATGTCTTTGTTTATAAGATACATGATAATGCTTTCAATGGCTTTGCATATCAGGCTCATCAGACTGATGGTGCGGTAGTTCCCGGGATCCAGGGTGGATCCCCCCTTGTGGAGTGAGATGACTGCAGCTGTCCCACCACTCATTGGGCACGAAGCCTGAGATGAGGCTGTGATTAAACATGACACTTGGGTGAGATGCCAGTTCATTTTGTAGTTCATGTAGTATACAGCCCAGGATGTCATCTGGTCCCATGGAAGCTGTATTCTTGGCTTTGGATAACGCGGTTTTTACTTGTGAGGCCATGATTACTGGGGTTTTGCAATCTTCCGGTATTATGAAGGGCCCCTTTGGGGGTGAAAGGAGGGTGAAGTTAGCACCGAATCAATCTGCCAGAATATTGGCAATATCCTTGGAATCAGTATATTATTGCCATTCTGTTGTAGCCCAGAGCATATCTGGGCATTGCCATTTAGATTCTTGACATAGCTATAGAATGCCTTGTGGTTGTCTTTGTAATCTTTGGTGATTTTGTTTTCGTAGTTGGCTTTGGAGGATTTAATGAGGGATCTCAGTTTCTTACTTGGGCTGATGAGGGAGTTTTTTGCATCCTGGGATTTTCCGCTTTTCTGCAGCATTTTTTTTCCTTTTGTTGTATAGTTTGCTTATTGTTGGAGACCACCAGATCGGCTTCCTTTTTTTTTGAAGAGCGTGTCTTGCTTCTGTTTGGGATGGCACGATTCATGCACGAGTGGATGTGCTCATCCAGTGCCTTAGTGTGGGATTCAGCAGTCAAACCTACGGTACCTCTCTTCATGGGTGTCATGAAATTTGTCATTTCTGACTTAAGTAGCATGAAGTTGGCTTTGGAGAAGTTTTTTATGGTTGTATCTTTACAGGGGGGGTGGGGGTGGGATGTGGATGTCAAGTCTGATTTGCTTATGATTCGGCCTGACCAATGAGGGTGTGACCACTGGTGTGGAGCATCAATTTCTCATGTTGGTAATGACCAGGTCAAGGATATTGGAGACCGTGGTGGGACTATGGATTACTTGATCCAAGGCATTGGAGTTTATGAATTCCAAGAACCGCTGGACAAAGGTGTTGGTACATGAGTAGTTTTCCCAATCAATGGCAGGGTAGTTAAAGTCACCCAGTATTAGGGTATTTAGTTGTATTTTAATATTTTCCAGTGTGTTTAGAAAGGCGTGGTGAGAATCTTTGGGTATGGTGGGGGATCTGTAGCAAGCTACAACTTGGATTGCAGTCTTACCTAGTGTTAGTTGCACCTGGAGAATTTCAGATGCATCGTGTTGGGCAACTAGCCTAGAGGTGAGAGTATCCTTGATGAATATGGAGACTCCTTACCACACCTTTCAGCCACCAAATCAGGACCGAAATACTAAAGGTGGAGAATTGTAGCCTGGTATTGCCGGGGTGCTCTCTGGAGCCTTGAAGCAGGTCTCAGTTACTGCACAGACATGGATGTTCTTCATTATTTGGAGCTCCTCCAGAGAGTGCGTTTTGAGGTTTGGACTTCTGGCATTGAGTGGCATTGCCTTCAGGTTTTGCATGATTGTGTCCATTACGTTGGGAGTTTTGCCCTTTGAACCTTGCCTAAAAAAGGCACTATAGGGGTGGCAAGAGCCTTGGCCAGTATCCTGAGTCCCAGGGGTGACAGGTGCAGACCATCTCTGGCAAAGCATCGTGGTTTTCGATCATGTCATCCCAGGCTGACAAATACTGGATCCCCTTTGAATGACACCAAAAATTTAGCCATTTGTTGAAGTCAATCATTTTGTCCTTATACTGTCATATCATTCTGGGCGACGGCAGGATGCTACTCAGGGTAGGGTCATACCTGCCTGGGAAACATGATCCAAGAGCTCTTCCATGTCTCTTTTCATGTAGTCCAGGGAGGTGCTTCTCAAGTCATTCACTCCAACATGGACAATGACAGAGTCATATTTGTACTTGTTGTGGAGTGACTTGAGTGCATGCATTATGTGGCAGATCCTGGCACCCGACAGACAGCTGACTGTAACTTTCTCCTTGTTCAGCCCGGTTAATGGGACATTAGTTATTGGTGACTCCACATTCAGGCACACCGAAGTGTTGGGTACGTTGTCTTGCCTTAGGGGCTGTTGTTGGTTGGCACACTGGTTTTGTGGGCTATGTGTCTCTTTGGCTGTGATTGATTTTTGATTGCATTTTAGCTTTGGAGGTCCTCATTTCTTAGGCAGGTTAATGTTGAGGGCCTCCGCATAAGTGGGTTTGGTGTTGCTATGTTGTGGGTTTTGAGGGGCTATGTGTTTCTTGCGGTGTAGTGCAGGTGTTTACCTTCTCCTCTTGACTGTCTAGCACAATCTTGGCTAGAGAGAGCTTTGCTTCCAGTTTGGCTATGTAGGTGCATCTCTCGCATGTTGTAGTGTTGGGTGGTCGGAAGAGAGGGATGTCTGTGTACATGAGGCAATTGCTGCATTGACCCAGTATTCCCAGATTCAACAGGTGGACAGGAGAAATTACTGGAAGCTGACTCATGGACATGCCTGTTTTATGTAATGCTAAGGCTGTTTTTCCCTTTTCCTTGTTAGGGTACTTTGTAATTATAGGCTATTTAGTGCCTATGATTACTTTTTCTCCTTATTAAGAAGGAGAGATGAGTGCATTATCAGTTAAGGTTTACTAGTGCTTTTCGGTTGGTTCCGGGCAAGTGCTAGTCTCAGGGAGTCAGGTTTTAGTAATGGATGATTGGACACACATTTATGGATTGTGAAAAATTAAATGTGTATTGGGAAGAGATACGTATGTTTTTTTAGCGGGTTATGATATGATAATTGTTCTTTAACTAGATAAGTATTGTTAATGAATGTTCCACTTCCCATATTTGTAAAATCCAAATAAAACATATTTTGGAGTATTGTGGCTATTGCTAGAAAAGTTATTACAAAAAATTGGAAATCAAACTGACTTCTTACATTCAAAGAATTTTTACATTTTAAAATGTAACAGAAATACTATGTAAAACTTATACTAAGAATTTTAGTGGTTGAGATAGCCTTGGAATGTTGCTACTGAAATATCAAGATTTTTAATATGTTAATTGTATGATTACATTGATAATATAATGTATTCCAAACACTGCATAACAGCATGTGATAATGAATTTCTTTATTTCTGTGTTTATATTGTAAATATATTAAATTAATAAAAATTTTCTTAAAAAAAAAGAAAATGAATGTATGGATGTATGACTTTCAAGCAAACAGTTTCAAGTAACCAAGTAATTTGGTATGCATTGTAAGCCAAGCAATTCTATTTGACCGCCTAAAGACCCAAAACTCTGACTTAGACAGGAAAGCAATAAAAAAACTCAGATTGACTAAACACAATTTATGAAATCATTTCATTTGCACTATAAACACTTTGATCCAGTGATTAAAATACACAAAATTAATTTCTGAAAAGATACAAAGTGAATGCCTTCCATAGCTCTCAACTGTCCTGATTTTTGCAGAATGTCCGGATTTTTGACTGATATTTTTTGTCCATTTCTCATAAAATTGTAGTTTTCTGGCAACTCACTGAGGACTGAATTCAAAGCATAATGATAAACATTTGATTTTCAGACTTCATATCCTTCAGAAAGTTCATGCTAACACAAAACCTGGTATTCTATCAACTTTCTAAGTTGGTAAGAGCAATATTTAAAATGTGCCCCTATTTTTGTCTTTGGTCGTCCCCCTCCCTATTATTTATAGCTTTGTCCAGATTTTTTGCTTTAAGAGGTTGAGAGGTTCGATGCCTTCTCATATGGGGATGATCATAAGGTATATGAATAGAGAGATACACATTTTCACAGTTGGCAAAAATCAATATTTCATGAAGGACTTTCTTACACATAGAGATTTTTGATTAAATTAAGCAGAATTCAATAAACAACAGTTCCACCAATAGCTCTTTCGTTGATCATGTTGCTTTTTTGGGCATGAGTGGCTGGCTTCAAGTCAACATCAACCCTGTGTACTCCTCAAGTATGGCGATGACTCAGCTACCGTTTCAATGGCTACATGATTCACAAACAACATCATGTCTCTAAAAATGAAGAATTAAGTGTACACTACACTGGAATGAAAGGTGTAAAGTACAACAGTGCACTGATTTCAGTAAATCATAAATGGTGATGGGGAAAGACTGTATAACAATGCACACCAGAGCTATATTACATGTCCTACTAGTATGCTGGAGTCACAAGGCATGCAAAAGGAAGCACAGCAAGAGATTATTAGGAACACCACAAGGGGCATAGAGCATCCAGTTATTATGCAGAAGACACAAGGCACTTAGAAGGGTACAGAGTAGGATATCAGGATGCACCGCACATATTTCCATAGCACATGATGTGCTTGAAACACATTTTATTATTATAGTTATTATAATTATAATATATTAATAGTTATAGAAAGCACAGTACCACTCTGTGTCCTATTTATGCATGCTGCATTTGATGCTAAAGAGAAAGCCCACTACAGGCACTAGGGAATACAGCACAACAACATTGCAATGGCTAACTATATGATTGCACCTTTGAGCTTATGAACAGGTATGTCCACATCGGTTCAGCAGTGTATATTTGATACATACGCAGATCATGAGGTACTTGAGTGGGTATACATTTTGTACCTTAGAGTTGCCATAAAATGTAAGGTGTAGCACATATGAGGACAGCAGGACACACCGTGGAAAACTTGGTCTAGGCCTGCATGCAAAAGTGTGCTACATAACTGAAATTTTCCAAATTGTATTATTCTTATTTCTTATTCTTGCATACTATCTACCAATTCTCCATTGTACTCTGTCACTAATATCAGAGAAGTACACATTTCTTTCACAATATAAGCAAAGACTGAGATATACTGATGATGAATCATTTATAAGGTTAAATATGTTTCGGTCTAGTTTGCTGTTGCCTTTTCTTTAGATTCCTTTTGAACTACATTTTGTTATCATGCTATGGTGTTTTAGTTCTTATACTGATTTTTTATTCTTTGAGATTTCAAGAATGCACAAACTGCAAGAGACTGTTTGATATATTTTTCTAAGGGTCTGTTTTGTAATGTGTCACATTACGATCTTTTCTAGTTTCTTTTTAGTTCTACGTTTCTGATAAAACTATGGTTTAAAGACTCATAATTACATAAAAGGATTAAGAAAATAACTAAAATATCACAGTGTTAGTACCTGTTGATGTTTAGTTATTACAAATCTGATAACAATAAAGAAAACAGGCATAAAAATAGTACAATGAATGGCCTGCCCTTGTGGCACTCAGGACTGGAGCCCCGGCTGTGATCTAGATGACTTATGTTTTATTAGTGGCATTGGTGTTGCGGGGGAGGAGATGGCTGCACCAGGAAGGATGACCGTGAATGGATGACCCCAGCTTGATAATCTTGAAGGGGGAAGTTAGTTGGTGTATTGCATTAGTAGAAGCATGCTGAAGCAGCCAAACAGGCTCCCTCCATATAGGCAATACATAGCTTCATCAGTGGAAACGTTTGGTGCCATGCATGTCTCTCCCACTGTTGCAGCCACTGCAAGTCTGCAATCCAAGTATGAGGGAGGAGACTGAGAGGATGAGAGTCCAGTGAGAACAACAGATTTAGCCTCTCCATACCACCAAATTCTCACTCCCCATGGAAACATAATGGGTTGATAAGGCTCTCATTGCAGGGAATGAGTGGGCTGTATTACTCTCACAGTCTCTAAGGATGCCCGATTTTTACCCCTAGGGAAGAATGATTAAGTCAGTCGGGATGCAGGAAGATGGTGACATTGGGCAAATCCTACAAGAAGAAGAAGAACAATTTGTACAATTCAGTGGTTAACCCAATAAAGGGGGAGTAAAGTCTGCACAATTTATTAGTTGTTTGACCACAGGACATGGTTTCTAAATATAAACTAAAATGAATCGCAACTGAACATATATAGTACATATAGCAATCCATAAATAGTTCTACATTTGTTGTTGTGAAAGAGTTTGCCCTTTCTATTACATATAGGTGTACTATTTATGAAATGGTAATGTATTTGGAATGCAATTAATACATTAATACATAAACAACATGTTCAGCATGTAAAATAATTAAAATACAATACTTCATATAAATCACTGGAAAAGTGTTGTAAACATGGTGAAACACAAGTAGATTCAGAAATATCAACTACATGTAAGAAAAATTTTTGAAACTAAAACTTACATGGACCTGGTGGATTTCTTTCATTATAACCTACAGAAAAAGGAAAGTCAGAGATTAACTTTTTAAATTACAGACCACTACCTTCTAAGAGAAGAAACATTTTTAAAGTAATCATTAAAACACGTTCACAATTTTCTTTACTAAATTTACAAAAAAATTAAACATATAAACTTGTATATTTAAAGGATTACATTTACAAAAGTGTTAGGCATGTAAATGTGCTGTCTGCATTGGGACTACGTGTCTCTGGGTCACACCCAAATGACTGGTTATCTTTATGTCAGTGTTTGCAGCCCTGTGCATCTTTCATATTCTGATAAATATTTATTGCCAAGTATTTTCACCACGATTATTGACTGACAAGAATTTCTGAAAATCAAGTACTAAGTTGAAATTGTCTCATGGAAAAAGAGTTTAGAAACTGCTCTCATAGTTTTTTATTTTATTTTGCTTTTGCTAACTGGGTTTGTTTGACTTGTTTTAGTCATAAAACCCTTTCAGCACAGGCCTGAGGAAAAAGCTCCAACTTTAATGAAGTCCCAAGGAGAAATGTTCCAACTTCAGTGGAGAACCAGGGAGAAAAGCTCCAAATTCAGTGGAGGCCCAGGGAGAAAAGTTCCAACTTCAGTGGAGGCCTGGGAAGAAAACTTCCAACTTTAGCAGAGGCCCAGGGAGAAAAGCTCCAACTTTAATGGAGTCCCAAGGAGAAAAGTTCCAACTTCAGTGGAGGCCCAGGGAGAAAAGTTCCAACTTCAGTGGAGGCCTGGGGAGAAAACTTCCAACTTTAGCAGAGACCCAGGGAGAAAAGCTTCAACTTCAGCAGAAGTCATCTGAGAAAGCTCCTGCTCTAACTCTATCTCCACTATATGTCTGATGCTAAAGCCATTTTTTTTGTCTTATGTGCTCCTGCATTGACTTTGCTTGTTCAAGATGGCTCTGCAGTGATGGCAGTCAAGTGAAATTCAAACTGCAGCTAAAGGACTTCATTTTCTTTTATGCAAATATCCCAGCTCATCACCTTTACAAACTCTCAAGCTCCTGACTAGTACATTCAAGTCTTGTCTGTAGCACATTCATGAAAGTTCATGTCCAGTTCATGTCCAGTGCCTGAATTTAGTTAATATGTACTTTCGTACAGAAATCATGTGGCAGTGTTTTAAAGCCAGTTGCTTATCACAGACAGTACTGGCCAACAGAGATAGAAAGGATATTGGTACAATTTAATTTCTCAGATAGCAATGGACACCTAACGTTACTCTCAGATTTTAACTGCTTCTCTCATGATATGGAAGGAATCAGTAGCTCAGTGGCTTAGCTGTCTTATTGACCAAAATGTGATCCTACGGTAAAAGGTATACAGCAATGAAAGTAGTTATCTATTTTATATCAGACTGGACAGCTGAAAGATGTCAAATTTTACCCTAAAGCTTATATAATACATTACCTAAAATCTGAAATACTACCTTACTGTATTGCCAAAGATAATCTCAACTTCATGGAGACGCTCACTCCAGTCATAGGTGCCTAGGCTCTAAATATTATTCTTACACCTCTATACTGCCCCAGGGATAAGCAGTTCCTAAAAAATTGCACACATTAATGCACAAAGCATATGTAACAAAATATGCAAGTTACCGATTTGAGCAGTCCACTATTCTACTGCACTGTCAGCCATTAAAGCATCATGGTTTAAGCAGCACTTTCCACATAGAGAAGTTACTGTTTCTTAATAGTACACTTATATCAAGACTGGTTGTATAGATAATCTAGCCATGGAATCCATAAAATGCTGTTTTGATTTACTACAAATTCTTGCAGCAAATAAAAGACAGAGAGTTCTTTATTAACACCAAATGCATAGGTAGTTAATAGAAATGCATCATTAAGTAGCCTAGCCAAAATTCACAATTGCCCCAAAGCACTGTCTGCTTAAGTGACTTCCTCATGGTTACACAGTAGGTAAATGAAGGCTGAATAAATCAAACCCTGTACCATAGGCACTTACTTGTTAATGGATCACAATCTTAATCCATTGAATTAACTGCTTGGTTAAAAACAATAAACACAGCTAAGTTACCTGCCTGTATATACCCCTCCCCCCAAATACTTATACTATCTAGTAAATGAATTTCTTTAATGATTTACTAATCACTTCAAGAAAAAACAAATGTACAAACACTTGAAGTTCAATTGGGTGCACTAACCTGAATTAACAACTATATATTAGATATTGTACTATATAAAATACTTTATTTACAGTAACACAAAAGCATAACAAAGATTTGTCATTAGACTGCTATTTAGTAGTAAAAGTTCTGAATACAGACAATTTACAAAGACTGTATATAACAAACCACATACCCTGCTTTAATAAGCCCCCTTTTACCCTCCTTTTTACCTCTGTTATTTACATCCACAACATATTAGGACCCACCTAAGCTCATACAGCTTTTCTATTTAAGATTTATCTCCTTAAAACTTTAAAAAAGTTAAATTGTAAAGTTATCCCTGAATGAGTAATTTCAGATCATGACCCTTACCCATCGCAGATACAGACTCCCTTAGCCTAGCCTATGTCATGACATTGCTAACCACAACAGATGAGCCAGCAATATCAATTTATTTATGTATGTATGAATATATTGATTTATTTGTTAAACTGGGTAAGTGATCTAGATCAAGAACCATTTTCAGCCATGATATGGGCCATTGAGCCAGTAGCAAACAAAACAAAAAAGCAAACACATATGAATAAAATAAAAACAACAACAATCATAGAAAAGGCAGATTGCACAAAGGATAAAAAATTGACAAAGATATTTCAGGTTCCACTGATACTAATACTAATCTCAAAATCTATACTTCAACCAATGTTTTTGAGCTTGTGTTTTTGTAGTGGAGCTAGATATGGGGGTCTTTGCATCAGTACTACCAGAATTTATTTATTCCAACTCTGAGGTTGCATATTTCAGTAAGTAGTAACATTACTTTGAAAACCAAGAGATATTATACTGGGACATTATGCAGGATAACCCACAAAAACTATCATTGACAAGATATAATCTAATTGAAACATCATTTAAACTGAAGGGTCTAAGCTAAATAAATCAGGTAATACTATGACCATCTTTGCTGTACAGACATCACAAATACAAAATTCTCATGCAACTATTACAGTCAAAAATAAAAATGTTAAACACAATTTCTACCTGTTCTTTGCTTTCAGTTGTTGTATAATTAATTAGTATAAAATAATCACTGCCTCAGTTGTAGGAAAAACAGTTACCTTTACTGCAGCCCAGGCTACTAGGGTTCAGTTAGTCACCCCAACACTGGAGGTGTCCAGCAGTGAAGGAGAAGAATGAAGGGGTGTGATCTGCTTGCTTCTCCTGTGGGTGTGGGGGGTGAGGAGGGTGGCAGCTATTTGGTGAGCATATGGGGAAGTAAAATTTCTCTGGTAGATACCAGTGAAACCACTCTCTTGCAGAAGTAATAGACAGCCCAGAAATACCCACAAAAACACCCCAAAATGCTGTCTCACTGATATCCCCTCCTGGTCAACCCAAATATAATTAATATTGTAGTATATTCTAGATAATTCACATTAAACATCATTCACTTTCCTGGAGTCCTGGCAGGGTCATATTATAGATAAATTTTGGAAATTCCAACAACAACAAAAGTATTCTTTAATCATGACATTACAAAACTGTGAAAATGTACTGAAAATCATTAATCTGTCATTCTAAAGAGACATAATTCAACAACCTTCAGTGTAATTCTCATACAAAATCTCGCATCTAGGTAAAACAAGAAGTCCTAACCCAGTCTCAATCTACCCAAAAAGCTACACTGACTATTTCAAAGCACCATCTCCTACATCCAGCCAACTACCCCAGCCATGGCAAAACCACCACCACCCAGTCTTTTCTTTTAAAAGGTACCAGAAAAATCTACTATGTGAGTGAATCCAATTGGGAGCATGTCAGTACTTCAAAGGCAATTTCAGTCAATGCAAAGAAACCAAAGCCAGTTCACCGAAACCATCTTCGATGAAAGTGGGGATTGCCTTTTTCTCCACTATTGTGCAACCTTGGAGTTGGTCTATAGAATTCCAGGGGACATGTGGGGTACCCCCCCCCACCAACATGGGAAGTGCAAGATGTTTGCTCCCTGCTAAAAATGCTTCAATGTTCACTGCAGTTGTTTTCCGCAAACTGCATTTGGTTCATTTAAATTTGTCAAAACTGCATTTGATGGATCAACATGAATCCAATCTGAGTTTTTTGTGTGTTTTGTATATTAGCACTGCTTTCTTTTTTGTTTTCTCATGTTTTTACTGTAATGTTGTACTACTAAAATAATTTGTTTTAAGCTTAAAAAATTCTGGGTCGGGGAAGAGTACAGACTTCGTGTTCCTCTTTCTGAAGCCAAGTCATATTACTACTTGTGAATTATAAAAGCCACACTGATATGTATGTGTGTGTGTGTGTGTGTGTGTGTGTGTGTGTGTGTGTGTGTGTGTGTGTGTGTGTGTGTGTGTGTGTGTACTTAGAGAAAAAATACAAGTTGTTTTCTTTAGATAGCTGCTACAACAAATAGGAAAAAAATTGATTTTGGTCTGTATACTAGAATTTTTTTTCGTTTTTTTTTTGTTATTGCAGTGTTATCTTTTTAAAGATTTTTTTGACTGTTAAAAGTTTTACGTTAGAACAGAAAGCAGACCCTCTCTTTTTGTGAGGAGTAAGGAATACTACTACCTTACAAATTGTGGGAGACGCTACAAAATTTTCATTTATATAAAGTAATACAGAATGCCATCTGAAGTTTTATTTCAGACAGAGGTCAGAATGGACTGCTATCAGTTTAATTTCTGCAAGTCTTTTCAGTTTCTAATATCATGAAAGGAATGGACCCCATTCCTAACTTAAAGTATGATTAAAGTTAATGAAATTAGTACTGTTTCCATCGTTGACGTTAGCTAAACATGTTCTTCGAAGCAATCAGATGTAACTCCTTCTGCAATTCATATGGAGTTATATGTGTTGGTAGCATGTCTAAATATGACTGTAAATTATTATATATATTTATGTTCCTACTACTACTATTGGAACTGTATGGGTATCTTTCTTCCACATTGCCCTCACTTCTGCTTGCTAATCCTGGGTTTTTATGACTTTGTGTCTCACTGGGTGTAGCAATTTCAGTGATCAATGCTGCTTTTGTCTTCGTTTCATGGACTACTAATTTAATTTCCTCACATCTGTTTTTTGAACTGTCGGTAATGAGTGATGTCATGTGATGTAAATTTCCTATAATGCTTTGTGGCTTATGTTTCTAGTGCTTTTCAGCTACTTCAGTATTGTAATGTTTACACAATCCCCAGTGCAACAGTCTTGCTAGATTATTATGCCTTTCAGTAAACAGGTCCTCTGACATTAGTGTATCATACCCATCAAGAAGTTGTACAACTGTTTCCAATCCTGTTTTACAGAACCTGAATTTATTTGTCTATCCCACATGTTAAATGTACTTTGTAAACCAATGTGTTTATAGTCTACTGTCCTGGGCCACCAATATTAACGTTTCATCTTTTGGTTTAAATTCACATCTCCTTAACCATTCCTGTATCAGATTCTGATCAACATGAGGTTGTTCCAGGAGTTTTCTCTACTTACAACTATATTTTTACCTTTTTCACATTTCTTGTCTTCTTATCTGATGCTTCTCCTTAAATGTTTTTTTGGGTTTTTTTTTTGTCTTTTTTGGCATTTCTGTTCATGCTTACCACTGATATGCTTCTGCTAAACTAAGTAAGGAGGTTGTCTTAGACTTGTTCTCCTCATGTTTTAAAAAATTCGCTATGTTTGGATCTGGTGAGGTCAGTACATATATATATATATATATATATATATATAT
The DNA here is from genome assembly GCF_019279795.1 of Protopterus annectens. NCBI lineage: Eukaryota > Metazoa > Chordata > Ceratodontiformes > Protopteridae > Protopterus > Protopterus annectens. Next base: position 204,382,756 of record NC_056747.1, on the reverse strand, counting down.
ATATATATATATATACATGCAGTCCTACAACTTCAGATCAATAGATATAATCAATTTTGAGGAGGCCCATAACTCCTTCACAACAAGAAATATATATATAATCTTGGCATACTCTGATTTTTATATATAATTCAGTAAGTCTGAAGCATTTTTCTTGTTTTCCTGTCGAACTGATCCATTAATCTTTGGGGCCACTCCATCATTCAAAACTATAAGAGCAGGAAGAGCAAACTGGCTAGGACTTTGTTCTTAGAAGTCAGGACTGTTTTCAGTATTTTTTAGTCTTTTAAAATATTCCTTAGTGAGTTTTGTTCCCATATCTTCATGTTCTATTGTCAGTCCTTCATCAGTTCTCAGATATTTATACACTCCCCCCTGCTCAAATTCCTTTATATCACATTCCTTTTCTAGACATAATTACTTGTTGTTGCAGCTTTCCTGCTTCAAATTTGTTTTTTCACATTTATCAAGACCAAATGATATTCATATATCATCTGAGAACACTTGACTGCTTGGAATTGTGCTTCAGCTGCTGATCTGAAGAACTATATAGCCTTAAATCATCTACAAGAAGATGAGAGATCTTTACACTTTGTTGCTTTCTGGGAGCAACATTGTAACAATGATCTAATGTACTAAGTATGCAGCTTAATGATTAATGGCAATTCAAAAAAGCAGCAGTGACAAAGCATTACCCTGTAATATCCCCCTTTGAATTTTTATCCCTGTGATAATAATGTGTCCTTTATTATGACTTAGCTGCAGAGTGGTTTGCCACTGTTTTATGGTCACCATAATGTAATTGATGAATGCACGTTGTATCTTGTATATCTGTATGCAACTCATTTATCCATGAATGTGGGATGCTGTCAAATGTTTTTTTTTTTATAATCTACCCATACCATACTTAGACTCTTCCTCTTTTTACAATTCCTCATTATGACTTATTAATAACAAACAATCCTTTGTTCCAGATGACTTTCTTTTGTTACCTTTTTGTTCTGTTGCCATGATTGAGTTTTCTTCTAAATGACTATAAACTGTGTTAGCATCAGTTCCAGTATATAATCTGTACATTGTCGGAAGGCAAGTTATTGGTCTGCAGTTTTTAATATTGCAGGTTCACCATTAAGGGGGGTATCATAGTTCCTGTTGATAACCATGTTGGTGTCTGCTTTGGGATATACCTATAAGTAGTTCTTATTCAGGACTAAATCTTCTGTAGGTGGATTGGACACTCTAAATTGGCCCTAGATTTGAATGTGTGTGTGTGTGCTTTCAGTGGAAGGTTTGGTGCCGGGCTGGCAACTTGACACTGTAAAACTCCACTGGCAATCATGAGCGGACAGGTGATCCACTGTGGCGACCCCTAACCAGGAAAAGCCAAAAGAAGAAGAAGATTCAGGACTAAGTCTTCCTGTAAAGATGGTAACACGTTTAGCCTGGAGTTAAGTACTGCATCTGGGCCAGGGATTTTTCAGTTAGGAGCGTTTTTAATTTTGTTTCAATGTTTTTGGCTGTTTCTTTATCCCATTTCATATCTTGCACATTTGAAGTTTAACTGTTTCTTTTACTTCTTCTGTCCATTCAGCAACTTTTTATGCTACACAGGGTCATCATATATATTTCTCCGAAATGTGTCTATTCCTTCTTTTGTTAGGTGGCATTTCTATTCCTTTTACATAGTTTTCCTATTCTCTATAAAACTTTTTGGGTCATCAATAAATTGCTTATTTTGTACTTTTCCTTTATATTTATCTGCATATCTTCTAAGTTTTTATTTCTGTGCTAATGATATCTATAGTTTATTATTTGCAATAGTGTACAATAGAGCCTGTTCTGGTACTGCATGCGGCTTGGGTCTATGTCACATAGTCGAATGGCCACCCTGTTGAACATATCATCTCATCGACAATTCAGGCCATCAATCATTCTGACTGAGACTGTATTACGGTAGGGATAAGGAAATTTACCCTTTTCCCCACTGTAGTGCGACCTTGAGGTTGGTATTTATAATTAGCGGCGGTGTGGGGGTTTGATGGACTGCATTGTCGATGAGATGACATTCGACAATGTGGCCATTCGATTATTTGACATAGCCCCACATTGGTCCATAATCTGGAGACTCATTGTTCCATCATGCTGTGATGTTACCAGAGTTGGATTTTCTACACTAAATCCTTCACTTCACAGGTAATCCATAACTTCATTTTATGTAGCTTTACCTTCTCCATTACTAATCCTCTGTTCTACTTTCTTCCTTTGTGATCATATTTTTGCATTGTAAAACTTTTCATATCTAAGTGCCTTTCCCTATATTTCTTTTTAAATAACGTTAGAGCTGCTTTCTTTGTCATGATTAGTTCGACTTTTTCCCTCGCGTAAGTATTGCACCATATCAAATATTGCTTTCTTTCTTTCTCATATCCATATTTCTTTTTATACCTTTCAAAAATGTCTAGGTTTTGTTATTTGTATTTTTGTACTTCCTCAGTCTCTCCTTTTTCCAAACGACCCAAAGTTTCTTGTTCTCTATAATGTTTTTCATTACATACTGTGCGAGTGGTCTAGTGTCATGCTTTGTATGCTGCTTTTCTTGTTTTTCTCTTGTTTCATCGCAGTGTCAGTTACTTAATTTTCTTTAAGTTCTGATGTTCTAGGGTAGAACAAAAGTCAAGCTTTGTAATTATTTTTTTGTGAGGCCTAGGGGAAGTTAACTGTGAATTGAGGGTAGAGTTTGACACCACTTTCATGTGACACCATTTTGAAATTTTCTGCAAAGAGCTGCCAGAACAGACCCCTCTGTGTGAGGAAATTTGATTTTCAACAACTCAGCCACCCTATCCCTGATGCATTATTATACAAAGTGGCTATTGCATTTTTAATTTGACTTCTGCAATCCTTCTGCTTCATCTTCATCCAGTCTTCCTAGTAGTCACTGTGAGACTGTAATAGGAAGCACCCCTCCACCTTTGTCCTAATCAAACTTCAGCAACCCTGTACGTACTAACCTCTCACCTATGAACTGCACCCATTAAAATCCGCAGCTTAAACATTTTCCTCTCACCTATGAACTGCACCCATTAAAACCCACAGCTTAAACATTTTCCTCTCACCTATAAACTGCACCCATTAAAACCAGCAGCTTAAACATTTTCCTCACACCTATGAACTGCACCCATTAAAACCCGCAGCTTAAATATTTTCCTCTCACCTATGAACTGCACCCATTAAAACCCACAGCTTAAACATTTTCCTCTCACCTATGAACTGCACCCATTAAAACCCGCAGCTTAAACATTTTCCTCTCACCTATGAACTGCACCCATTAAAACCCACAGCTTAAACATTTTCCAGCTCATTGTCACAACCTCTCACTTGCAGACGTACTTAACTTCATCTCATTGCACAACCTTACTAATGCTAGTTAATGCTTATCTTAACCCTGCGCATTACCTTACAAAACCCCTTTATGTAACACTACCTGTATTCAAACAAATGCAGCCTGCAAGTAATAGGGTTCTACGTGGTAGATCACAAAAGGAAACTGCTTCCTTTCGTGTTCTTTTTTTTTTTTTTTTTCCAAAGGTTTGGGCATTTTATTTGTATTTTGTTAATGAAAACATTGATCAGCTTGTGTTCGATACTTTAGCACTTTTATCAACTTTTATAGACTCATGCACATGCGTACAAACCTAGATATAAATATCTATAGATAAAAAAACGCTGCTGCAGTTTCCAAGGAAGTGCCATCTGAAAGCTGATGATTTCAAATGACTGCCTAAATTCAAACCTGTTCAAACTCCCTCTTTGTGATTAAGTGCTCCATAAAAACAATCAGAATTTCAAACAACACCAAATTTAATATACACTGTTTTACCACATGTATTCTGTGGTATATCTGAGTCTACAAATATGCACTTTTGTTCCACAATGAGCCCAACTTTGCATTTGTTTCATACTTCATTTTAAATAAAACTGAAGACATTTGAATATTGAAGTACAAGAAAGTGACCCAACATTTGTATTTGAAATGCCATATCAAGAAATAAGCAGCTTACCGTCTATATAGAGGCTGTCATTTTCAAGTATATATACACCCATTTTGGTTATGTTCTGTGTGTTAAGACTAAATTCTTGGTACACGCTAACTCTGTTAAATGTTGAGCTTATCGAATCATTCCTAATTTTGCAGACGGCATTGACAACAGTTCCAGTGCCTTGACTTTCCATTCTGTTGACAGAACATTAGTTCATGAATAATTAGGATATCAATGCTTTCAGCTATAATATTAAGAATAACCATTTAAATTTATACAAATGCTGACAATATGGCTGTTAATGCATTGTGCTCTACAGGACACAGATCTGAAATAATAGTCAAGGTAATTGCAATAAGCATTATCAAATAACAGTATGTTAAGCATATTTAAGTAAATGTTTGAGAATTATGAGAAACTACACCTACATGCAGCCAGAAGGGGTGGATTTTGACTTAAGATATTTCTGCCTTGAAGTCTATTTCTGACTGCAGAAGCTATAGTTTATATGCATATGACAAATATTTTTCTCTTTATCTCGCTAAGAATATGCAAAATTATATTACCATGATTTACTGTCATCTTAACTGAATAAAAAATATGTTTCTAAGTATTCAATTAGACTAAACTTACCTGAATCCATCTATTTCACATCCATCAAAACTGTTCTTAATAGAAGTGCTGTTAAATGTTTTTTCTAACTGAAAGAAGAAATTGTGGTCAGTAAATTAGAATTTAATTTGCCATTTCTGAATAAATGCTTTTTTATCTCTATAATTGCAGTTCCTACCAGAAAAACTATGTTCTCCACTGCAGACAAAAAGAAACTGGATGTTGGATAATTTAGCGAAGGTTGGAAGGGCAGATTATTTATTGTGAGATTGACGGTAAAGGTCTGGTAAATCATTTTCATGGCTGCAAAGAATGCAATTAAGTTCCAATGAGTGCCATAACACTAGAAAACTGTAAACTAGTGCAGGAAAGCTTCAATTTCAACATTATAATTGTACTATTCATTTGTTAACATCAGAAATTAAAAAATGTAACATAAATAATATTTCTAAATTATTTTTAATAACTGAATGAGACAAGGAAAGAAAAAATAAGAGTGAAACATAATACTGAATCCCAGTCTTGCAACATAGTTGTCATATACAGGCACTATAAAAGCAGCGTTTGACAATGGATACTATTCATTACTTTATTGTAAGCGTTATTTAGTTTAATATATTTTAAACAACTTTGTTACCACTAAACTAATGAAGAAACTCCTGGTAATACTTGATTCCAATAGCTTAAATTAGCTTCCTGGTTATCAATTGGAAACAGCAAGCTGTTAATAACAAACATTGTCAGCTTGTCTGCATTAACTAGTGAACATCTGAATCATCCCCAGAAGGGTGTAAAATAATAAATGCTGGCCAAGTAGTCTGGTCAGTTAATCTTTTTTAATAATTATACTTTTATCAGCTGTCAAGTGACAGAGCATAATAAGCAAACCTGACAAGAAGCCAAAGTTTATATAAAATGCAATGCATGTCAGTGTGATTACAACATGTTTCGTTGCCATACTTAGACATATCATGGAAAATATAATAGTGAAGAAATCCATGTGGTAAGAGTCAATGTGCAGTTCAGAAAGTTTAAGTGAGATAATGGCTGGACAAGTCCACCATCAGGAGGTATTTTACACTGACATCCCATTTGTGAGTATTACTCTGAATAGACCAAAGCATATGATTTAAAAACAACTATTTGCATAACAGAGATTATTATGATCGATTAACGAGTCAGGAAAGTTTACTGTGATCCATAAACATTTCTCTGAATACTTCCATGAGGAAGAAATTTATTTAATAAAAGATAGTTTGAGCGATTCTTCTATATTTATCCAATACTTATTTAAAAAAAAAATTACTCAAACTGAAGTTTAATGTACTTGACAGTTTCTGTTGTTGACAGCTGTTTTGTTGAGACACTTTGGTTGACAAACAGCTAATCAATATTTGTGCAAGCTTGCTAATTGCTGGGGTTGGGAAATATGCCATTTGTCCAGTATTGTATGATCTTGGAGTTGTGATATACAATTAGTAGGGATGTGGGCACATAACAGGGATTGCCTCTTACAAAAACATGATTTTAAAGTTGTATTCTCTGAGGTTATGTCTCACAGTATGTGCATTGCCTTGCTGAGTTTGTTTTTTTTCCTTCATTTCTTTGATGTCGACTTTAGTGACATCAATATGTGGGTGTTTCATTTGTTGTTTTTATTTATATATATATATATATATATATATATATATATATATATATATATATATATATATATATCTATGGAGAGAGGGAGATACACATATATGTATATCCTTCAGTTTGCTCAATATCATTTGCATTTCTTTTTTGTAGTAGTAGTAATGTGGACCAAAGCCATAAAGCCCTCCAGTGTAGTTTTCTGATGTTTGTCACAGAACACCCCCAGCCCCACTTTACACTTACCCTTCTCTTCACAACTACATTTTTTTCCAGAGTTAGGATAAAATAAATCTTTTTGTAAAAAGCCTATATGCTGTACTCTCCCCAATGAGTATGGGCTAGTTTAATAAGATTTGGCAAAGCAGTGTTAATGTAAGTGAGGAAAATTAGCCAAAACAGCAAATTCTAAGAAAACTATTTTGCCAGAAATGCATTTCTAGAACCTAACTTCAGTGACCACTTGCATTAACTGATGTGCTTTAAGCTTTCACTCCTGGTGTATTTCTGGCCTGCTGTAGCAAGACAGACAGAGTGCACATACTACAGTTACAGGCTGCAGATGTGTTGGGCCTCAGAGTAGCAGATGCCATAATCAGACATGGACAGACACCATGATCAAGAGCAAGTAAGTGACTACAAGATGTCTATCCGACAGAATAAAATGCTGTTTACTTTACTAACATGAGCAAAATTTAAAAACACAGTACTGAATATAGTGATTATTTAGATAGACTGAAGACAAGGTTAGGACATCCAAGAGAACACAAGTTCAACTAGCCAGGCTATGTTATGTGACTGATAACATGCATTCCTTCATGTTCTTGAAATATCTGGATGATATTATTATAAATATCGGCTAGTAACCTTATTACATTGTTTCCTACTCTGTTGTTTAGTATCCTGTTATGCATTTATTATAGTGTTTCCTACTCTGTTGTTTAGTATCCTGTTATGCATTTATTATAGTGTTTCCTACTCTGTTGTTTAGTATCCTGTTTATTATAGTGTTTCATACTCTGTTGTTTAGTATCCTGTTATGCATTTATTACAGTGTTTCATACTCTGTTGTTTAGTATCCTGTTATGCATTTATTATAGTGTTTCCTACTCTGTTGTTTAGTATCCTGTTATGCATTTATTATAGTGTTTCCTACTCTGTTGTTTAGTATCCTGTTTATTATAGTGTTTCATACTCTGTTGTTTAGTATCCTGTTATGCATTTATTACAGTGTTTCATACTCTGTTGTTTAGTATCCTGTTATGCATTTATTATAGTGTTTCCTACTCTGTTGTTTAGTATCATGTTATGCATTTATTATAGTGTTTCATACTTTGTTGTCTAATACCATACTTTGTGTGCCCGACTGCTGTTTTGCTGTCTTAACATTACATCTGCAAGATGTTCACATTTGGTCCCATGTCTAGTATGTATACCTGTGTCTCTAGTGTGTAACCGCTCTCTTTTTCTTCCATGTCTGCCATACAATGTGCAATCACACTGTGGTACATATACTCTGCTACCGGGGATAATTACTGCTTTTTATCCTATGTCTCCTTTTTTGTGATATTTTTCCACACTATCGTTACTTTTTGTTAGGTCCTATGACCCTTTTGTTTTCACTATGTGCAATGGGGTGTAATGCATCTTTTGTCTGCTATGTTTATCTCTGTTGGTTTTATCCCTCTGAGTTTTTGCTGTGTCCATGTTCCTAGCCAATATCTAGCATCCCTCCCCCTCTCTCTTGTATTGTCTTAGCTACCTTCTCTTCTCTCTTCATTTTCCATACCTGTGTTTAGTTATATTCTGCATGGTTTATGGCTTCTGTTTTACAGTACTCTGTCCCCTGTCCTTCATTTCCAATTCACATGTGGTTCTAGGAAGGTGTTGTTTCACATACTCTATAGCATTTCCTGTGCATTTTTTTAACCCAAATTCCTTTTACAGCCTGCACTTATATATTTTTGAGCTACCCTCAAGTATTTTATTCTTCACTTTTTAGTGACCCAGTGCCACAGTCTGCAACATCTCAGGATACCAGTCAATATTCCTTTATATCTGCAGGGACATGCAGTCACATTGATGTGAACTTCATTGGCAGCTGCCTGCAAAATTTGACAGTCCTAGGTATGCAGAATGCACATTGTAGTATTTTATTTTTATTTTATTTAACATTTGTTAACCGGGAAAGTCCAGCCTGGAACAAAGTCAATTTTCAGTGGAGGCCTGGGGGAGAAATGCTCCAGACACGTCTTTCTAACATGGGAGGAAAGTGGAGCACCCGGATGAAACCCACATGAATGTAGGGAGGGCATACAGACTCCACACAGAAGGGACCCCAGACGAGACTCAAACTGGAGAACCTCTTGCTGTGAGGCAACAATGCTACCACTGCACCACTGTGCCATCCATAGTACTGTGGTCTGTCCCACAGCCAGGTTTCATTCTGCCTTTACACAAAGTCTTATTTACATTACAATGCTCTCAGGGATTCAAGATGACTCCTTGAGCACTAAGAATATTGTGTTGCAGTAAACCTGCAAACAACTGCAAAACTAAGTAGCTGCTGAGTGGCCTTCACTCCACTGACCCCACAATGTGGGTTCTTCACCATGCCCTTATATTAATCAACCATATAGTTTCCACTTATGCATGAAAAGGGAATAAATCTCAACACAAAGTGGCTTGACAAGGTGATTTTGTGGCAAGCTCAGTAGTTCCAGGCCTCATATATAGTGTTATCTTAATTAGCTACTTTTGGTAAGGACATATTTTCTTCATTCAGTGATGTACCATACTGCCCTACACATAATGCATACCTCTGCAAAAGCTATTTTATATGAAAGCAATAATCTCTATACCATTATAAATGCATATATTCCTCCTTACATCTTCTGCATCTGTCTAATGCCATCTAGGATGATCCTAAGGATCTACAGCACCATTCTGCTAGTACATAGGTTCATAGGTTCATAGATTATTACTAAGCTAACTGCCCTTGTGAGCCATTTTAAGTCTAGCCAATTATCCCTTGTGAGACTCAAACCCTGCACCTTGTGTTTGTAAGGCAAACACCTTCACCATTAGGCCACCCTCCCAACCAAAATATAACATGCCATGTTTTGTGCAATTTATGAGAAATATCTGAATACAATAATAAATTCTCACACCTATATATACTAAAGTGTGTAAGTAGCTAATGGTCTTTTATTGTGCATTTGTTTAAAATATGAAGCAACAGTACACATCTCTGAGGCATTATGCATCTCTCTAATGCGCCCCAGTTTCTGAACATTGTCCTACTAGTCTGACTAGTACAATATTCATTATGGAATATCTAAGACCATAAACTACTTTTGAATTGTAACAGCCATGGTATTCCCCTACCACAGGAAATGTATGTAGTGTACAATAAAGGCACAGGTGATGGTATGCGTGGAATTGAAGGGTAGTATAATAAGGTTATTGTATGATCTGGCACTCTGAGGATCATGTAAGGTATTACAGTATATACTACTAACCACTGTGTAGAGGCCATCCTAGCCAAATCCTTTCCTCATACCCAACTGATTCTAACATGTTACCTTATTATAAGGACTCCTCAGTAAGTGCTAGAACCACGAATGCTCCTACCAAGGAAAGAAAATAATTATGAGGGCAACTGAGGAATACTAATATTCATCAGAAACAAGATGGAGAGAAAAAATGAGATTAAAAACATTAAATAATTCTTTAAAGCCTCTCATTTTGCATAAGTACAATTTCAACTGATAGCATGGTCCATTAATGATTTTGAGTACTCAGGGATTAAAACTTACTTGTTGGAGCACTTGTTACTGCACTCTTCTCATTATAACCTGAAAAGCAAAAAAAAAAAACATGCAATAAAGTGCCACTTGTATTTAAGGCTATTGTTACAATTACTTATCAGAGTAAAACACAGCTGTGTATTCCGAAGTACTTTACAAGCTAAATTAAATATTTAAGCATTCTAGTTACTGCAAACCATGTACTTTCACATTAAGTCAAAGGTGTCTGCTTTCACTGCTTTGTCTCTGTAGTTCCTCCAGTGTTTTACTGGTGTAGTAGGTTTGTAGGCTTACAAGTTTATAATTTTTTAATATGTTTATGGCCAAATGAGTCCATTGAGATGCTCAGCCATATCATCCAATATGGCTGGAGACTGACAGTTCCCTCATTATGAAGATTTTCTCAACACAGTTTATAATCACCCATCCAGTCATTCAGACTGTTTTGAAGTTGCTAGGAAAGTACTTTGCTTCATAGCTACGGGCAGAATATTCCAGAAACAAGGTATACATTGGGTTAGGTATCAGTCATGCCATTTGGTGGTGTTGAAGTGGCAATACAGGTTTAGGCCTGTAAAATGGCTGCCTGCTTTACCACCAGTTCTGTATGGATGAAGGGGTGTGGAAGGCTAAGAACACATCATTTCACAGGAGTTTGTATAACAATGAGTAAAATGGCAGGGTGTTTAATCTAGCAGAGTTACTGTGGGTACTGAAACCTGAGATCATTTTGGTGAGCAAATACTGAGGTCTCTAAAGCTGGTTTGAAGATGATAAAGGGAACAATAAATTCAATTACTGGCCTAATAACTGATTAATAAAGTGGGATTTTAACTTCTTTGGACCTTGGTGACATATCACAAAGGATAAGTTGTTTAGTGTAGAATGGTTTTCTAACCACTACAGAGACATGGTGGTCAAAGGAGAGTCTCATAAAAAACATATTAACCAAGTCCTAGGCAACAGTGTCCAATTACGTGGAATGTTATCTATATGGGAAGCAACACCAATGCAACATTTAGCAGTGGAGGTTATATTGCATTTTTTGGTATTGACAGTAAACCCATGATTAACGCATGAAACATTTGTTTGGTTGAGCCCATGCTGGAGAATTTGAATATCGCCATGGAATTTGATAACCACCTCCCCCAGTTTGCAATCTTCAGCCATCTTAGTTAGCCATACTCCCTTGATTTTAGCTTTTACATCACAAAAATATATACCAAAGAGGAGTGGATACAGTGCAGAGCCTTGTTGGACCTTACTCATAACATTTTTTCTGTCTAACAATATAGATTCCCTCAGACAGCCCACAACCAATCCAGTGGGCAATACATGGGTTAATTGGAAGAGCCTGTCAATAATTCCAGGATGGTGGATAGTTTCAAAGGTCATGGCAAGGTACAGATAAGTAGTTTGGACTCTGTACCCCTTAAGTAAACCTTTCAAAAGACAGAACCAGGTTAAGCAAGTATGTTCTACCATTTACAAAGCTGAACTGGTGTATATCCAGCGAAACAAGGTCACCTGTCATTGTTTATTAGTTTGGCTATATGATGTTCCATATCCTTGCAAATAATCCTAGTGAAACTAATAGGCCTGTAATTCCCAAAATCAGTAGATGGACAACCTGTGTGCAAGGGCACCAAAAACTGCCATTCTCCGTGCTTCAGAGGAAAACAGTACCTAATTGTTCCACTGGAGATCAAACCCAGGGCTTTCTATATGAGAAGCAGATGTGATAACCACTACACTGCAAAGTACAAAGTCCACAATAATCTAACATGCATATCAGCTGTAGCACACCTGAATGCAACGAGATTTCAATGACGTCTGAACACAATGTGCATATTTAGCTACACTAAACTCCATTTAGTCTAAAAGTAAAGAAAAAAAAGAAACATATTTACCATTTACATAGAGGCTGTCTGGCTGCAGAGTATATGGACCCACTGCTGTCATGTTCAGTATTGCTGCACTGATGACATAATACACTTTAACTCTGTCAAATGCAGGACTTGTAGAATCATTCTTAATAGTGCAAACAGCATTGATGGTTGTTCCACTCACAGCACTAGCTTGCCTGCTTGATAGAAACATAAGGTGTTTATTATTGCTTAGGCAGCTTTGAGTA
>NC_056747.1:204360523-204365523 GCF_019279795.1 Protopterus annectens | reverse complement strand
TCTGTTGGTTTTATCCCTCTGAGTTTTTGGTGTGCCCATGTTCCTAGCCAATATCTAGCATCCCTCCCCCTCTCTCTTGTATTCTCTTGGCTACCTTCTCTTCTCTCTTCATTTTGCATACCTGTGTTTAGTTATATTCTGCATGGTTTATGGCTTCTGTTTTACAGTACTCTGTCCCCTGTCCTTCATTTCCAATTCACATGTGGTTCTAGGAAGGTGTTGTTTCACATACTCTATAGCATTTCCTGTGCATTTTTTTTTAGCTCAAATTCCTTTTACAGCCTGCACATATATTTTTGAGCTACCCTCAAGTATTTTTTCTTCACATTTTAGTGACTCAGTGCCACAGTCTGCAACATCTCAGGATACCAGTCAATATTCCTTTATATCTGCAGGTACATGCAGTCACATTGATGTGAACTTCATTGGCAGCTGCCTGCAAAATTTGACAGTCCTAGGTATGCAGAATGCACATTGTAGTATTTTATTTTTATTTTATTTAACATTTGTTAACCAGGAAAGTCCAACTTGGAACAAAGTCAATTTTCAGTGGAGGCCTGGGGGAGAAATGCTCCAGACACATCTTTCTAACATGGGAGGAAAGTGGAGCACCCGGATGAAACCCACATGAATGTAGGGAGGGCATACAGACTCCACACAGAAGGGACCCCAGACGAGACTCAAACTGGAGAACCTTTTGCTGTGAGGCGACAATGCTACCACTGCACCACAGTGCCATCCATAATACTGTGGTCTGTCTCACAGCCAGGTTTCATTCTGCCTTTACACAAAGTCTTATTTACATTACAATGCTCTCAGGGATTCAAGATGACTCCTTGAGCACTAAGAATATTGTGTTGCAGTAAACCTGCAAACAACTGCAAAACTAAGTAGCTGCTGAGTGGCCTTCACTCCACTGACCCCACAATGTGGGTTCTTCACCATGCCCTTATATTAATCAACCATATAGTTTCCACTTATGCATGAAAAGGGAATAAATCTCAACACAAACTGGCTTGACAAGGTGATTTTGTGGCAAGCTCAGTAGTTCCAGGCCTCATATATAGTGTTATCTTAATTAGCTAATTTTGGTAAGGACATATTTTCTTCATTCAGTGATGTACCATACTGCCCTACACATAATGCATACCTCTGCAAAAGCTATTTTATATGAAAGCAATAATCTCTATACCATTATAAATGCATATATTCCTCCTTACATCTTCTGCATCTGTCTAATGCCATCTAGGATGATCATAAGGATCTACAGCACCATTCTGCTAGTCCATAGGTTCATAGGTTCATAGATTAGTACTAAGCTAACTGCCCTTGTGAGCCATTTTAAGCCTAGCCAATTATCCCTTGTGAGACTCAAACCCTGCACCTTGTGTTTGTAAGGCAAACACCTTCACCATTAGGCTACTCTCCCAACCAAAATATATCATGCCATGTTTTGTGCAATTTATGAGAAATATCTGAATACAATAATAAATTCTCACACCTATATATACTAAAGTGTGTAAGTAGCTAATGGTCTTTTATTGTGCATTTGTTTAAAATATGAAGCAACAGTACACATCTCTGAGGCATTATGCATCTCTCTAATGCGCCCCAGTTTCTGAACATTGTCCTACTGGTCTGACTAGTACAATATTCATTATGGAATAGCTAAGGCCATGAACTACTTCTGAATTGTAACAGCCATGGTATTCCCTTACCACAGGAAATGTATGTAGTGTACAATAAAGGCACAGGTGATGGTATGCGTGGAATTGAAGGGTAGTATAATAAGGTTATTGCATGATCTGGCACTCTGAGGATCATGTAAGGTATTACAGTATATACTACTAACCACTGTGTAGAGGCCATCCTAGCCAAATCCTTTCCTCATACCCAACTGATTCCAACATGTTACCTTATTATAAGGACTCCTCAGTAAGTGCTAGAACCACAAATGCTCCTACCAAGGATAGAAAATAATTATGAGGGCGACTGAGGAATACTAATATTCATCAGAAACAAGATGGAGAGAGGGAAAAATGAGATTAAAAACATGAAATAATTCTTTAAAGCCTCTCAGTTTGCATAAGTACAATTTCAACTGATAGCATGGTCCATTAATGATTTTGAGTACTCAGGGATTAAAACTTACTTGTTGGAGCACTTGTTACTGCACTCTTCTCATTATAACCTGAAAAGCAAAAAAAAAAAAAAAAAAAAAACATGCAATAAAGTGCCACTTGTATTTAAGGCTATTGTTACAATTTCTTATCAGAGTAAAACACAACTGTCTATTCCGAAGTACTTTACAAGCTAAATTAAATATTTAAGCATTCTAGTTACTGCAAACCATGTACTTTCACATTAAGTCAAAGGTGTCTGCTTTCACTGCTTTGTCTCTGTAGTTCCTCCAGTGTTTTACTGGTGTAGTAGGTTTGTAGGCTTATAAGTTTATAGTTTTTTAATATGTTTATGGCCAAATGAGTCCATTGAGATGCTCAGCCATATCATCCGATATGGCTAGAGACTGACAGTTCCCTCATTATGAAGATTTCCTCAACACAGTTTATAATCACCCATCCAGTCATTCAGACTGTGTTTTGAAGTTGCTAGGAAAGTACTTTGCTTCATAGCTACGGGCAGAATATTCCAGAAACAAGGTATACATTGGGTTAGGTATCAGTCATGCCATTTGGTGGTGTTGATGTGGCAATACAGGTTTAGGCCTGTAAAATGGCTGCCTGCTTTACCACCAGTTCTGTATGGATGAAGGGGTGTGGAAGGCTAATAACACATCATTTCACAGTAGTTTGTATAACAATGAGTAAAATGGCAGGGTGTTTAATCTAGCAGAGTTACTGTGGGTACTGAAACCTGAGATCATTTTGGTGAGCAAATATTGAGGTCTCTAAAGCTGGTTTGTAGATGATAAAGGGAACAATAAATTCAATTACTGGCCTAATAACTGATTAATAAAGTGGGATTTTAACTTCTTTGGACCTTGGTGACATATCACAAAGGATAAGTTGTTTAGTGTAGAATGGTTTTCTAACCACTACAGAGACATGGTGGTCAAAGGAGAGTCTCATAAAAAACATACTAACCAAGTCCTAGGCAACAGTGTCCAATTACGTGGAATGTTATCTATATGGGAAGCAACACCAATGCAACATTTAGCAGTGGAGGTTATATTGCATTTTTTGGTATTGACAGTAAACCCATGATTAACGCATGAAGCATTTGTTTGGTTGAGCCCATGCTGGAGAATTTGAATATCGCCATGGAATTTGATAACCACCTCCCCCAGTTTGCAATCCTCAGCCATCTTAGTTAGCCATACTCCCTTGATTTTAGCTTTTACATCACAAAAAATATATACCAAAGAGGAGTGGATACAGTGCAGAGCCTTGTTGGACCTTACTCATAACATTTTTTCTGTCTAACAATATAGATTCCCTCAGACAGCCCACAACCAATCCAGTGGGCAATACATGGGTTAATTGGAAGAGCCTGTCAATAATTCCAGGATGGTGGATAGTTTCAAAGGTCATGGCAAGGTACAGATAAGTAGTTTGGACTCTGTACCCCTTAAGTAAACCTTTCAAAAGACAGAACCAGGTTAAGCAAGTATGTTCTACCATTTACAAAGCTGAACCGGTGTATATCCAGCGAAACAAGGTCACCTGTCATTGTTTATTAGTTTGGCTATATGATGTTCCATATCCTTGCAAATAATCCTAGTGAAACTAATAGGCCTGTAATTCCCAAAATCAGTAGATGGACATGTGTGCAAGGGCACCAAAAACTGCCATTCTCCGTACTTCAGAGGAAAACAGTACCTAATTGTTCCACTGGAGATCAAACCCAGGGCTTTCTATATGAGAAGCAGATGTGATAACCACTACACTGCAAAGTACAAAGTCCACAATAATCTAACATGCATATCAGCTGTAGCACACCTGAATGCAACGAGATTTCAATGACGTCTGAACACAATATGCATATTTAGCTACACTAAACTCCATTTCGTCTAAAAGTAAAGAAAAAAAAGAAACATATTTACCATTTACATAGAGGCTGTCTGGCTGCAGAGTATATGGACCCACTGCTGTCATGTTCAGTATTGCTGCACTGATGACATAATACACTTTAACTCTGTCAAATGCAGGACTTGTAGAATCATTCTTAATAGTGCAAACAGCATTGATGGTTGTTCCACTCACAGCACTAGCTTGCCTGCTTGATAGAAACATAAGGTGTTTATTATTGCTTAGGCAGCTTTGAGTATAGTTATATTAGCTCAGTGGTAACTTGCTTGTTTTATTAATAGTAGCATGAGGAGATTTCAGCTGTGGACACGGCTATTGATTATGTAGACTTACATTACATTTACTCAGTGATAGAAGCTACCTTTTAAATAACCATATTATTCTACCTCACTTGCATTTCTGTCTTCTTTCTTACCTTTTCTGCATCTATATCATGCCATTCTGGATTATCCTGTGGAATCATTCTCCATCACCTTTCTGGTTTTCCATTCCATCTGTCCATATCCCTCTCAGAGGAAATAGCTTTGCAGTCTAGTAGTTTGTTCATTCAGTCTGATCCCTTCCCGCTCCCCCCTCCCTCCTGTGTTGTTGCTGTAATGTACAACCTTTTCACATCATTCTTACATGACCTTGTGTACCAGTCTAATGTCTCCCCCATCACTTCTTTTCTCACTTCCCTGGCCATATCATCTTTCCTCCATCTCATGTACCCATCAGGTGGCTTTTCTCTGTACTCGATATGGCTGAAAAATGTCCCTTTCCTTGCATAACATCTAGAACTACACATGAAATTCAAAGTGCGGCCTAACAAAGTCCCATTGGAGTGGGAATGTTACATCATTAATTCTGGGGTTTTCCCCTCTGAAGAATATGGCCTAGTATTTTATTAACTGCTGCTACTGTACTCTCACACTTTTTCTGGTGGTCAGGCCCAGATCACTGTAACAACCC
>NC_056747.1:204300523-204355523 GCF_019279795.1 Protopterus annectens | reverse complement strand
TTAATTAGATAATCAGTGAAAAATAAGGGTATATCCCCCTAACAAAGAAGCAGAAATTAAAAGTAGGAGATGGTGGAGCATCACATAGGAGAAGAACATCAGAGTTTTAAGAAACCTGCAAAGAGACAACTAAATCCTAGATGTGTTAAAATAGACCAAGCTTTTAAAATCTATATCAAAAGCTATAGGTGAAACTGTCACAAAAAAAAAAATTCTAAGATATCCTTTTCCAGATTTATGCCCCGCGGTGTTGGTGCTGCGGTAGCGTTGTCGCCTCACAGTAAAGACACTGTCCGGTTCGATTCTCAGCTAGAGCGTCTTCTGCGTGGAGACATGCGTGAATGGGGGTACCTTCATTGAAGGTTGTGCGTCAGGCCTGGCAAGCCAGTACGTAAAAATCAACTGCCAATCATTAGCGGACCAGAGTTCTGCTGTGGTGACCCCTGACCCTGAAAAAACGAAAGACACAAACAATCCTTTTCCAGATTTATCAAGTACAGTATGTGTGCCACCATTTCTCATACCCTACTGATTCCACCATAGTACCTGAAAAAGGAGGAGGACTCTTCAATAAGGGGTAAAACTCAGAATGCTCCTTCCCAGGAATGAAAAAAATGATAATTTTAAGGGCAAGCAGTCAGACTAATAGTCCTCAGGAATGTGAGAGAAAAATTAGATGAAAAACTTTAAATAATGGTTTAGAAACTGATATAATTATAAGGATTCACTTCAGAAGCTCAAAATACTGAAATATCGAATTTCAGTATTTCGAGCCCAGAAAGTCGAATCCTGAGAACAGCGAAAGTGCAGAAGCATGAAATTCAAAACCTCGAATACCGGAGGTTTTGAATTTCACACTTCTGAACTTTCGCTGTTATGTATGTGTGTGTGTGTGTGTGTGTGTGTGTGTGTGTGTGTGTGTGTGTGTGTGTGTGTGTGTGTGTGTGTGTGTGTTTATGTTAAGGGTTTTGGGTAGGGGCTGTGGTGTGTGTCAATGTGTTCTGTTGCTGTGATGTGCGTATGCAAGGAGACTGTAGCTTGTGTGGAGGTGTTTTGTGTGTGTTTGTATGTAGTGTGACCTCGAGTGAGAATATATAAGTAGGGGTGTGGGGGGTGCAGGGGGGCTTGCCCCCTTCTTTCATGTAGTAGAGAGGTTATGTGTGTGTGTGTGTGGGGGGGGGGAATGGTGTGTGTGTGTGTGTGTGTGTGTGTGTGTGTGTGTGTGTGTGTGTGTGTGTGCAGTAGAAATGCGAAATTCAAAATCTCCACTGTGCGAGATTTTGAATTTCACGGTTTTGAATTTTTGTGGTTTTGTGGATTCAACTTTCTGGGCTCGAAATACTGAAATTCGATATTTCAGTATTTCGAGCTTCTGAAGTGAATCCAATTATAACTATAATTATATATATCATATAGTATATGATTTAGGCTGATGACATGGTTCCTTAATGCTTTTGAGTGCTCAACCCAATAGGAGGAAATTAAAACTTACTTGTTGGAGCTGCTGTTACTGTATTCTTCTCATTATAACCTGAAACACAGAAAATATACAATAAAGGGCACCTGCATTTAAGATTAATGTAACATTTCCTTGTCAGAGTAAAACATAAGTCCCCATTCAAAGGATCTTTGCAATTCATATGAAATATTTAAGCCTTCTAACTGTAACAAACCACATAGTTCTACATTAAATCAAACAGATTTGGTTTTACTGCTTTGTCTCTGTTGTACCTCCATTTTGTCAAAGGTGTTATCTTTAATAAACACCAGTAGTTTGACACCTGAATGCAATAACATTTCAGTGATGTTTATCTATAAGTATTTAACTACTTTGGACTCCATTTTTTATAAAAAGAAAAAAGAAAAAAAATCTATTTACCATCTACAAAGAGGCTGTCTGGCTGCAAGATGTATGGGCCCAGTGCTGTGACATTGTTTGTAGCTGCACTGATGTTATGATACACTTTAACTTTGTCAAATCCAGGACTTGAGGAATCATTCTTAATGGTGCAAACAGCATCAATTGTTGTCCCACTCTCAGCACTTGCTTGCCTAGGTAATAGTAACATAAAGAATTTATAATTGCTAGCACAACCGCTAAATTCAATTATATTGGCTTATGTTAAATTTACTTTATGGTAGCTTGCTTGTCTAATTAATAGTAACAAAAATAGTTGATAATTGCTGTTGCAACAGCTGAATATTATTATATTCACTTACATTGCTTTTGTTCAGTGGCAGGCATTAACAATAAGAGTGACCATTTGAAATCCTGAGACTTATTGGTAAGAGCCCCAGAAAAGCTAGACTAAATTACCTTAAATGAGGACTGCATATACTAATTCCGAAATAGACATTCCTGTGAATATTCCCTTTTCCCCATAGTATGATTATCTCGGAGTTTGGTATATGTTGTGTGAGGCTGATTATCCCCCTGAGAAAACAACTTTAAAGGAGTAGTGTGCTTTTGGACATTTGCTGTCCTACTCCAGTTCTGGATTTTGACTCTTGTCCTTGTGGTCCAGCCCAGGTGGGATCACTGTCACATCCCCTGTTATTTTGCTATCAGTTAGGGTCTCTTTACAAAAGCATAAAACCAGAATTCTTGTGACATAGATGGAGCGCTATTCATTTCTTTCACTGATACTCACCTGTACCTCACCATCCAGCCCACTTGTTTTTTTCTTTTTTTTTCTTTTCCAAATACATCTTAAAATTGATTCCTCCATCCTCAACTCTGCAATTACCTTTATATTTCTTTCTTTCTTTGCTACCTTCCAATTTTCATAAATCCCTGCTGACCCAGTGGTTTCCTTCCAGCATACAGCCCTAGGCAGGGGAAATTGGCTGCACTGCATGAAAGACCTATAGGACATGATCTGCCCTTCTCTGTTACCTCTCTGAGACCAGAGCATACATTTTGTAACCATGACTTAGATAACACTTCTTTATGGGCTACATCCCACATGGGAACATTGTTCTGTATTTTCAGCTGTTTAGATAGTTTTCCTGATTTCCACTAGGAGCATTATTGCTCAGGCTAGTAGAAACTTTCCTGTTCCTTTAGGATCAAGAGAATGCAAGGTGAGCCAATCAAAAACATAGCTTTCTTAACCTGGCTCTCTGGTGCAAGAATGGAATCCTGAATTTATCTCAGGTGACCGGGATTGAGAAAAGTGAAGGGGCACAACCAGATTGCCTCTCATATGGGGAGGGGAGGGGAGGGATTGCAAATAATCTGGGTCACACTGGTCAGTGCTAACTCCCCAGTGAGTACTGGGCAGTTGACTGCTGACTGCTCATACCTCGTGTCATGAGGGAAGCAGGGCTGCTTTTAGGGGAAAAACTCCTCCTTCAGCCCATCGCATAACCTCCTCTTAAGCCCTCCTAGATGCATGTATTACAGCCAGGAAGATTAAGCAGAAAACCTCAAACTGTCTGTAGCTGGGGTCTGAATGATGGTCCCTCCCAGTGAACCCTCAGTCTATTGATTGTGAATGAAGGGGCTGATGATTGACAGTCAGTGAGGGCAGAGAGTGCATTAAAACAATTATTTTCTATTGAGTTACATCTGGCATTAAGTTGCTGAAGTGTCAGTTTCAACCCAAGTTTCCAAAATATATATAAAGCATGAACAATTTGAAAGAATTGAAATTAAATTAATGCAAACTAAGTAAAATAGTTTGTAATGAAAGGTTTTTATTCAGCCTGTTCAGCAGATTGTGAGAGGATGTCAAAAATCCAAAACTCTGGAAATAATATATAAAATGCAAAACATTTAGCATGGTAATGCAGCAGCTGTATCAGCAGAGCATGTTCCTTGATGAAAATGAATTTTCATAATGCTACTTGCCTTAATGCCTGAATATTACAACCATGGAATGAACTGTTGATGGAACTGGCTTTAAGCAGATCATCTAGCTGAAAAGAGAATGATAAAGCATAATTGATATGTACTCACCACAAATCCTCTTCAAATGAGTTATTAAAGTAGAATAATTTTATTTTGATTTTGAAATCTTACCAAATGTGCCAGGTTTGTCACTGTAGAATTGTAAATACTTGATGCAGAATTATTTAGGTCAGCAGTAAATAACACGTTAGTAAGAGTCACATTCAAAGTAAAGACTTTAACTGTCACTGCTGGCTGAGAAGCTGTTTCAGAATATAAAGAGAAAAAAGTGAATACTACAGTGTTGTCCTGCTCCTGAAACAGTGCTTTAATGCCATTAATTTTATAAACATAAAGCAGCTAAAAAGCACTTTGTCCTGCTTTACAGCTAAGTATGCAATAAACCATACCTATTGGCAGTGGATAAAGGGAATACAATGTATACAGCCTAAGATGGTGGTGATATGGAGTTACATAAGTACTTGGTGTGGGGGGGGGGTGGAATAGAACAGTGAAGTTTAGACCTCCTGATCCCTCTACAGCATGGGGGAAGGGACATTACAGGACTCTTAGCAGAGTTTGAGCATTGTCTACATCAAGCAATATACCTGGCAAGTGGACATCAGCCAGGTAAAATACAATTAGCGTAACAGCTTTACATGGTATCATTGCTTCTCAGTTCATGTTCAGGATGGTGCAAGCTTGCTCAGGTCAACACAGAACAGGAAACTTGTTTTCCTCCCCTGCTGTGAATTACAGCATACCATTCTGATACCAGATCCTGCGACTAGGGCCAGGGACATGTTTGAATTCTTACAAGCACCAGTCAATATAATAAGTCACAAAATGTCACAAAAGAGCTAACAGGTAAGATTATTAAAGCCAGATGCCAGTTTAGTGGCAAAAAGAGAATAAGGAACATAATTTTGATTTCTTTTTCTCATTTTGGAACTAAAGTATTGACACAAATAATTTTATTTTGTGAACTACTTCTAGATCAAACTAGTGCATATCCCATAAGTGGTGAGTTCACGTTCTGCAGATCAGAGCAACTGCTAATGATAAAAGCATTCGTTTAGATAGGGCATATGTACTTATTCCAGTGAGAGTATGAATGTGTGTATCTATGTGTGTTAATGCCCTCACATATCAAAATCTACGCTGGTGAGTATATTTACACACACACACACACACACACACACACACACACACACACACACACACACACACACTCCCACACACACACACACACACACACGATCAAACTCATCACTGATTGCCATTAATTGCCACTAAAACGATAAAAAAGTATTCATAAATGTAAACCAGTAGGGTACATTTGCAATTCCCCAAAAAATAAAAAATGTCCTCCCCCACACTTCAGGAAATTAGATATCCTAATTCCAGGGTTGCACAAACTTGAATACAGACATCATCTAAATAACGTCAACAATTGCATAATTTCAACAACTGTAACACAGAGGAAAAAAAACAGCATTTCAATATGCAATGAAATCTGTGCAAGGTTATATCCTGTAACACTCAAACACGTTAATGGCTCTCATGAATTTAGTTAAATGCACAGAATGTCAACAGCTACCTTTTGGTGTCAAAAATCATTCAACAAATATAATCTTAAATATATTCCCTTAAGAGTGTCTCATAATCAAGAATTATTGATTTTTTTCCTTGAGTGGAGAAATAATTTTCTTATATGAATTTCTGCATTATCTGGATGAAAGACTTTCTGTTGTCTGACTCTTCTGGTAAATATTAAATATCTTTGGCTTGCTGACACAAGGAAAAAATGTCCACCAATGCAATGGGCTTAGATAACATTCTGAATAACTCAGGGGTCAGTGATATGAAGATAACTGAATAATTGAGAGCTCACTGGAGCAAGCCAGAGGCCATGTGAAGGTAAGACTAAAACATGATCTATCAAAATGTGTACACATTTGTGGAAATCACAACAAAAGCACATGCAGGTCTCCCAAGAATACAACCCATGAGAACAGATACCCAAACCCTGGTACTCATGGCAGAGGAGTGAAGTATATTCAGGACACTGTATGCTCCCAAACTTTATAAAAACATCTGAGGTATTGCATAAAATAGTTGTGTCCACAGCATAATGGTTATGCTGTTCAGCTTACTTTGTCATAGTGAGCTACGGCAAGAAATTTGTCCCATTACAGAAAACATGGTTGTTCCTGAAAAATGAAGAGGACAGCTCAGAAGGGAGACACCAAGGAAAGAAAATAACCACCTTTGTGATACCACTCAAAAGACCAAGAAGTTATCAGATGGGTGATATAAAGATGCAATTAGAAATGTCAAAACAAATTTAAATTAAGTTTTATTTATAGGCAAATAAATACTTGTGTACAGTATTTTCCAATGATCCTGGGCACTTATATGTGACTATATGTTTCACATTAAACACAGTGAAATGCAAATAAAGACTAACACTTACTTGTTGGAGGAGCTGTTACTGTAGGATTCTCATTATATCCTAAAAAGGACAAAAAAAACATATCTGCAGTAAGGCCACATTTTATTATGGCTCATCATTAAATAAAATGCCTCTGTTCCTTTATTCAAAGGAACTGCATAACTTACATGAACTTATAACACTACTGTAAACATTAAAATGTGTCTAAATGTGCACAAGAAATGACCTACCATTTACATAGAGGCTGCCCGGCTGCAGTGTATATGGACCCAGTGCTGTGGTGTTCTTTGTTGCATCACTGATATTATGATACACGTTAACTATGTCAAATCCAGGACTTGATGAATCATTGTTGTTTGCACAGAGCATGTCTACAGTTGTTCCACTTATTTCACTTGCTTGTCTGAAAGATAACATATAAGGGATTAATAATTATTGGTACAGCTGTTGATTGTGACTGTTTTAGGTTGCACAATGATGGTGTCAGGTTTTTTAGATCAAACGATAACCCTTTATGGGCCATTCAATTCAGGACCCACAGGTAGGGTGTTTTGGCCTATCACAACAAAAGCACATGAGATGTGAACTATGTTTATATATATATATATATATATATATATATATATATATATATATATATATATATATATATATATATATATATATATATACATATATATATATATATATATATATAATATATATTCATAAACATAGATTTACATTCTACTTATGAAGCCATAGTACAATGTCTTCAACCATTTCTTGGCTCAAATGTGCTTACTGGTAACTACTACTACAGGACGTATGTTGCTTTGTATGTAGAAGAGGTCACAACAAATCACCTTATATCATTTACCCACGGCATTTCTGAAAAAAATGGAAACCCTGGTAACTTGTTTACGTGGTAACATGATGAAAGGAGCTGTGCTAGACAGAGCTACTCCATTCTCGACACCACTGGCTGCCATCAAGCTAGGGAGGAAGCTACCAGCCCTGGTGACAAAAATCATAACATGCCCCACCCCTGCCAGCATCAGTGGTCCCACCCTTTAAAAGAATTATTTCAAATGCAAAACATGTATTAACATTTATAGGCTGAAAGAAACTACCAATAGTATAATGTAAGTGTAAAAATGTAATTAGAGAACTGATTGTTCAGTCTGCTGGTCAATTATTGCAAATAAATAGAATGTTACAATTCCAAGGTTCTTGTACTGTTATAAAATGCTGATTATTTATTTCTCATGAAAATATTGAACATATAACTCAGCTGTATATCATAAATTTAGCATAATATTTTTTTGTTAAAATAATATATTTTTTCACTCTAGCTTACCTTAATGCTTCAATCTGGCAACCAACGAAAGAATTTTTGATGTCACTGGCTTTAAGCAGGTCATTTATCTGAAAATAAAAGCAGCAGTTATTCGATGTGTTTGCTATAATTCTAGATATCATCTTTATTAATGTAAAAGTATGTTATTTTCATTTTTTGAAATTCTACCATTTGAGTTAGATTTGTCACCGTAGCGTTGTAGACACTTGATAAAGGATTATTTAGGTCGGTAGTAAATAGCAGGGTGGTAAACGTGACATTTACAGTAAATAGCTGAGCCGTCACTGCTGGCTGAGAAGCTGTTTAAAAACAACAGAAAAAAGTCACTTTTAGTGTAATGTTTTGTAAGCCGTGATTTAATGTAGACCATTTTATAAAAATAATGCAGTATCCAAAGAGCTCTGACATTTTACAAGTCTATTTATATAAAAACATTTCACTATTCCATGCTGAAGTAACCACTCCTAACTTTTCAATGTTGAGGGGATTTAAAAGACCTGAGATCCACGGCATGAAAGTGAAGGGTGAAATCCACCTGTCACATAGACCACAGGGAAAAAAGACATACCTGGATGATCCCATACTATGAAAGATGTTAGTCAGCCATCCAATACCACAAGAACTCCAGTGTCCAAGAACACCTTAGAGGTCAAAGTTTAGTTAAAGTATCACCTCCTCCCAATCTTATTGATTAGTATTATCAGGTATTAGCCTGTTCACATCGGCACTAAACAAGAAAATATCCCACATACTAGGCAGTGAAGGGAAGCCCACTATCTTGTCTTCACAGCCCTGCTACTAACTGCTAAAAGGGTTTGCGACCTTTAGAGCCGAAGTAAGAAGGGCTTGTTTGGAATGACATTGAAGAAGAAGCCTTTGGGGGGACTAGAGGTTAGAAAGCATTTAAATAAAACACATTGGCTACATGAAAGATAGAAATGTTGGAAATAATTATGTCCAAAGTAACAATAACTCATGTCTGACCTCATTTTTGCAGATCTGTGGACTTAGCAATTAAGCAACTATTCCCTAAATAAATAAATGTGCATGCATGTGCTTAAGTGTCAGAGCTAGAATGTATCACAAAAAAATTCCCTCCCAAACACCTATACAAATAAGATATACTAATTCCAGGGTTGCACAAACTTGAAAAAGGGGGAAACATCTCTGGCGTAATGTGTCAGATCATGTAAAAACTTCAGCAATGACATAAGTAATCCATGTGTAACACGGAGAGCATCTGATGAAATTCTGCAAGTATATATCACATAACACTCATACACCCTATTGGGTCACATGAATGCTGCTAAATGCATGGAATATAAGCCGCTGTTTTCTAGTGCCACATATCATGCAGGAAATGATAATATCAATTATATTGTCTGAAGAGTGTCTCATAATCAGGAACCAGGGATTTTTGTCTTTAGTGGAGATAGGCTCTTCTTATTTGAATTTCTGCATTCTCTGCATGAAAGACTTTCTTTTGTCTGACTCGTTTGGTAAATACTAAATGTCTTTGGCTTGCTGACACATGGAAAGGATGTTCACCAATGAAGTGGGCTTGGCTAAGATTCAGAACAGCTCAGGGGGTCACTGATATCAAGATGACCGAATAACTGAGAGCTCACTGTATTCTGCCAGAAACAGTGTGAAGGTGACAGTGAAACATGAACTATCAAAGTGTGTACACATTTGTGGAAATCGCAAGAAAAGCACATGGAGGTCTCTGAAGAATACAGCCTGTGG
Source organism: Protopterus annectens (assembly GCF_019279795.1). Classification (NCBI taxonomy): domain Eukaryota; kingdom Metazoa; phylum Chordata; order Ceratodontiformes; family Protopteridae; genus Protopterus; species Protopterus annectens. Next base: position 204,346,091 of record NC_056747.1, on the reverse strand, counting down.
GAACAGCTGCCCAAACCCTGGTACTCATATGAGAGCAGTGCAGTGAATTATGGCACTTGCTCACTCCCACCCTTTATAAAACCATCTAAGGTATTGCATAAGATAGTGGTGTCCACAGTATAATGGTCACTCTGGTCGGACACCTTACTTGTACTGAGCTGCTGCAAGCAATCTGTCTGATGTCTGAAAATATGCCTGTTCCTGAAAAAAAAGTAGGGCTCAGAAAGGAGACCCCAAGGAAAGAAAATAAAAAGCATCTTTGTGACATCGATCAAAAGGCAAAGAAGTTATCACATGCATGAGATAAAAATAAAAGTGTTAAAAGAATTGCAAATGTGAACTTTTATTAATTGACAAATTAATACATTTTACAGTACTTTTACAGTGATCCTGAGAGCATGTATGTGACTATTTGCATTTCAACGTGTTTATTGTGAATAATTTAAAGATTAAAACTTACTTGTTGGAGCAGCTGTAACTGCAGGGTTCTCATTATAGCCTGAAAAGGAACAAAAACACAGAATATCTGAAGTAATGCCACATTTGTATTTTTAATATTATTGTAGCTCATTATTAACATAAAATGCCTCTGTTTCTTTTTTTCAAAGGAACTGCATAACTTACATGAACTTATAACACTACTGTAAACATTAAAATGTGTCTAAATGTGCACAAGAAATGACCTACCATTTACATAGAGGCTGCCCGGCTGCAGTGTATATGGACCCAGTGCTGTGGTGTTCTTTGTTGCATCACTGATATTATGATACACGTTAACTATGTCAAATCCAGGACTTGATGAATCATTGTTGTTTGCACAGAGCATGTCTACAGTTGTTCCACTTATTTCACTTGCTTGTCTGAAAGATAACATATAAGGGATTAATAATTATTGGTACAGCTGTTGATTGTGACTGTTTTAGGTTGCACAATGATGGTGTCAGGTTTTTTAGATCAAACGATAACCCTTTATGAGCCACTCCATTCAGGACCCACAGGTAGGGTGTTTTGGCCTATCACAACAAAAGCACATGAGATGTGAACTATGTATATACATATATTTATATTCTACTTCTGAAGCCATAGTACAATGTCTTCAACCATTTCTTGGCTCAAATGTGCTTACTGGTAACTACTACTACAGGACGTATGTTGCTTTGTATGTAGAAGAGGTCACAACAAATCACCTTATATCATTTACCCACGGCATTTCTGAAAAAAATGGAAACCCTGGTAACTTGTTTACGTGGTAACATGATGAAAGGAGCTGTGCTAGACAGAGCTACTCCATTCTCGACACCACTGGCTGCCATCAAGCTAGGGAGGAAGCTACCAGCCCTGGTGGCAAAAATCATAACATGCCCCACCCCCGCCAGCATCAGTGGTCCCACCCTTTAAAAGAATTATTTCAAATGCAAAACATGTATTAACATTTATAGGCTGAAACAAACTACCAATAGTATAATGTAAATGTAAAAATGTAATTAGACAACTGATTGTTCAGTCTGCTGGTCAATTATTGCAAATAAATAGAATGTTACAATTCAAGGTTCTTGTACTGTTATAAAATGCTGATTATTTATTTCTCATGAAAATATTGAACATATAACTCAGCTGTATATCAGAAACTTAGCATAATATTTTTTTGTTAAAATAATATATTTTTCCACTCTAGCTTACCTTAATGCTTCAATCTGGCAACCAATGAAAGAATTTTTGATGTCACTGGCTTTAAGCAGGTCATTTATCTGAAAATAAAAGCAGCAGTTATTCAATGTGTTTGCTATAATTCTAGATATCATCTTTATTAATGTAAAAGTATGTTATTTTCATTTTTTGAAATTCTACCATTTGAGTTAGATTTGTCACCGTAGCGTTGTAGACACTTGACAAAGGATTATTTAGGTCGGTAGTAAATAGCAGGGTGGTAAACGTGACATTTACAGTAAATAGCTGAGCCGTCACTGCTGGCTGAGAAGCTGTTTAAAAACAACAAAAAAAAGTCACTTTTAGTGTAATGTTTTGTAAGCCATGATTTAATGTAGACCATTTTATAAAAATAATGCAGTATCCAAAGAGCTCTGACATTTTACAAGTCTATTTATATAAAAACATTTCACTATTCCATGCTGAAGTAACCACCCCTAACTTTTCAATGTTCAGGGGATTTAAAAGACCTGAGATCCACAGCATGAAAGTGAAGGGTGAAATCCACCTGTCACATAGACCACAGGGAAAAAAAACATACCTGGATGATCCCATACTATGAAAGATGTTAGTCAGCCATCCAATACAACAAGAACTCCAGTGTCCAAGAACAGCTTAGAGGTCAAAGTTTAGTTAAAGTATCACCTCCTCCCAATCTTATTGATTAGTATTATCAGGTATTAGCCTGTTCACATCGGCACTAAACAGGAAAATATCCCACATACTAGGCAGTGAAGGGAAGCCCACTATCTTGTCTTCACAGCCCTGCTACTAACTGCTAAAAGGGTTTGCGACCTTTAGAGCCGAAGTAAGAAGGGCTTGTTTGGAATGACACTGAAGAAGAAGCCTATGGGGGGACTAGAGGTTAGAAAGCATTTAAATAAAACACATTGGCTACATGAAAGATAGAAATGTTGGAAATTATTATGTCCAAAGTAACAATAACTCATGTCTGACCTCATTTTTGCAGATCTGTGGACTTACCAATTAAGCAACTATTCCCTAAATAAATAAATGTGCATGCATGTGCTTAAGTGTCAGAGCTAGAATGTATCTCAAAAAAATTCCCTCCCAAACACCTATACAAATAAGATATACTAATTCCAGGGTTGCACAAACTTGAAAAAGGGGGGAAACATCTCTGGAGTAATGTGTCAGATCATGTAAAAACTTCAGCAATTACATAAGTAATCCATGTGTAACACGGAGAGCATCTAATGAAATTCTGCAAGTATATATCTCATAACACTCATACCCCCTATTGGGTCACATGAATGCTGCTAAATGCATGGAATATAAGCAGCTGTTTTCTAGTGCCACAGATCATTCAGGAAATTATAATATAAATTATATTGTCTGAAGAGTGCCTCATAATCAGGAACCAGGGATTTTTGTCTTGAGTGGAGATAGGCTCTTCTTATTTCAATTTCTGCATTCTCTGCATGAAAGACTTTCTTTTGTCTGACTCGTCTGGTAAATACTAAATGTCTTTGGCTTGCTGACACATGGAAAGGATGTTCACCAATGCAGTGGGCTTGGCTAAGATTCAGAACAGCTCAGGGGTTCACTGATATGAAGATGACCGAATAACTGAGAGCTCACTGTATTCTGCCAGAAACAGTGTGAAGGTGACAGTGAAGCATGAGCTATCAAAGTGTGTACACATTTGTGGAAATCGCAAGAAAAGCATATGGAGGTCTCTGAAGAATACAGCCTGTGGGAACAGCTAACCAAACCCTGGTACTCATATGAGAGCAGAGTAGTGAATTATGGTACTTGCTCACTCCCACCCTTTATAAAACCATCTAAGGCATTGCATAAGATAGTGGTGTCCACAGTGTAATGGTCAATCTGGTCGGACACCTTACTTGTACTGAGCTGCTGCAAGCAATCTGTCTGATGTCTGAAAATATGCCTGTTCCTGAAAATAAAAAGTAGTGCTCAGAAAGGAGACCCCAAGGAAACAAAATAAAAAGCATCTTTGTGACATCAATCAAAAGGCAAAAAAGTTATCACATGCATGAGATAAAAATAAAAGTGTTAAAAGAATTGCAAATGTGAAGTTTTATCAATTGACAAGTTAATACATTTTACAGTACTTTTACAGTGATCCTGAGTGCGTCTATGTGACTACTTGCATTTCAACGTGTTTATTGTGAATAATTTAAAGATTAAAACTTACTTGTTGGAGGAGCTGTAACTGCAGGGTTCTCATTATAGCCTGAAAAGGAACAAAAACACAGAATATCTGAAGTAATGCCACATTTGTATTTTTAATATTATTGTAGCTCATTATTAACATAAAATGCCTCTGTTCCTTTATTCAAAGGAACTGCATAACTTACATGAACTTATAACACTACTGTAAACATTAAAATGTGTCTAAATGTGCACAAGAAATGGCCTACCATTTACATAGAGGCTGCCCGGCTGCAGTGTATATGGACCCAGTGCTGTGGTGCTCTTTGTTGCATCACTGATATTATGATACAAGTTAACTATGTCAAATCCAGGACTTGATGAATCATTGTTGTTTGCACAGAGCATGTCTACAGTTGTTCCATTCATTTCACTTGCTTGTCTGAAAGATAACATATAAGGGATTAATAATTATTGGTACAGCTGTTGATTGTGACTGTTTTAGGTTGCACAATGATAATGTCAGGTTTTTTAGATCAAACGATAACCCTTTATGGGCCGTTCAATTCAGGACCCACAGGTAGGGTGTTATGGCCTATCACAACAAAAGCACATGAGATGTGAACTATGTATATACATATATTTATATATATATATATATATATATATATATATATATATATATATATATATATATATATATATATATATATATATATATATATATATATATATATATATATAAATATACATATATTTATATTCTACTTCTGAAGCCATAGTACAATGTCTTCAACCATTTCTTGGCTCAAATGTGCTTACTGGTAACTACTACTACAGGACGTATGTTGCTTTGTATGTAGACGAGGTCACAACAAATCACCTTATATCATTTACCCACGGCATTTCTGAAAAAAATGGAAACCCTGGTAACTTGTTTACGTGGTAACGTGATGAAAGGAGCTGTGCTAGACAGAGCTACTCCATTCTCGACACCACTGGCTGTCATCAAGCTAGGGAGGAAGCTACCAGCCCTGGTGGCAAAAATCATAACATGCCCCACCCCCGCCAGCATCAGTGGTCCCACCCTTTAAAAGAATTATTTCAAATGCAAAACATGTATTAACATTTATAGGCTGAAACAAACTACCAATAGTATAATGTAAATGTAAAAATGTAATTAGAGAACTGATTGTTCAGTCTGCTGGTCAATTTTGCAAATAAATAGAATGTTACAATTCAAGGTTCTTGTACTGTTATAAAATGCTGATTATTTATTTCTCATGAAAATATTGAACATATAACTCAGCTGTATATCAGAAATTTAGCATAATATTTTTTTGTTAAAATAATATATTTTTCCACTCTAGCTTACCTTAATGCTTCAATCTGGCAACCAATGAAAGAATTTTTGATGTCACTGGCTTTAAGCAGGTCATTTATCTGAAAATAAAAGCAGCAGTTATTTGATGTGTTTGCTATAATTCTAGATATCATCTTTATTAATGTAAAAGTATGTTATTTTCATTTTTTGAAATTCTACCATTTGAGTTAGATTTGTCACCGTAGCGTTGTAGACACTTGACAAAGGATTATTTAGGTCGGTAGTAAATAGCAGGGTGGTAAACGTGACATTTACAGTAAATAGCTGAGCCGTCACTGCTGGCTGAGAAGCTGTTTAAAAACAACAGAAAAAAGTCACTTTTAGTGTAATGTTTTGTAAGCCATGATTTAATGTAGACCATTTTATAAAAATAATGCAGTATCCAAAGAGCTCTGACATTTTACAAGTCTATTTATATAAAAACATTTCACTATTCCATTCTGAAGTAACCACTCCTAACTTTTCAATGTTCAGGGGATTTAAAAGACCTGAGATCCACGGCATGAAAGTGAAGGGTGAAATTCACCTGTCACATAGACCACAGGGAAAAAAAACATACCTGGATGATCCCATACTATTAAAGATGTTAGTCAGCCATCCAATACCACAAGAACTCCAGTGTCCAAGAACACCTTAGAGGTCAAAGTTTAGTTAAAGTATCACCTCCTCCCAATCTTATTGATTAGTATTATCAGGTATTAGCCTGTTCACATCGGCACTGAACAGGAAAATATCCCACATACTAGGCAGTGAAGGGAAGCCCACTATCTTGTCTTCACAGCCCTGCTACTATTTGCTAAAAGGGTTTGCGACCTTTAGGGCCGAAGTAAGAAGGGCTTGTTTGGAATGACATTGAAGAAGAAGCCTTTGGGGGGACTAGAGGTTAGAAAGCATTTAAATAAAACACATTGGCTACATGAAAGATAGAAATGTTGGAAATAATTATGTCCAAAGTAACAATAACTCATGTCTAACCTCATTTTTGCAGATCTGTGGACTTACCAGTTAAGCAACTATTCCCTAAAAAAATAAATGTGCATGCATGTGCTTAAGTGTCAGAGCTAGAATGTATCACAAAAAAAATTCCCTCCCAAACACCTATACAAATAAGATATACTAATTCCAGGGTTGCACAAACTTGAAGAAGGGGGGAAACATCTCTGGAATAATGTGTCAGATCATGTAAAAACTTCAGGAATTACATAAGTAATCCATGTGTAACACGGAGAGCATCTGATGAAATTCTGCAAGTATATATCACATAACACTCATACACCCTATTGGGTCACATGAATGCTGCTAAATGCATGGAATATAAGCAGCTGTTTTCTAGTGCCACATATCATGCAGGAAATGATAATATCAATTATATTGTCTGAAGAGTGCCTCATAATCAGGAACCAGGGATTTTTGTCTTGAGTGGAGATAGGCTCTTCTTATTTGAATTTCTGCATTCTCTGCATGAAAGACTTTCTTTTGTCTGACTCGTCTGGTAAATACTAAATGTCTTTGGCTTGCTGACACATGGAAAGGATGTTCACCAATGCAGTGGGCTTGGCTAAGATTCAGAACAGCTCAGGGGTTCACTGATATGAAGATGACCGAATAACTGAGAGCTCACTGTATTCTGCCAGAAACAGTGTGAAGGTGACAGTGAAACATGAACTATCAAAGTGTGTACACATTTGTGGAAATCGCAAGAAAAGCACATGGAGGTCTCTGAAGAATACAGCCTATGGGAACAGCTGCCCAAACCCTGGTACTCATATGAGAGCAGTGCAGTGAATTATGGTACTTGCTCACTCCCATCCTTTATAAAACCATCTAAGGTATTGCATAAGATAGTGGTGTCCACAGTGTAATGGTCAGACACCTTACTCATACTGAACGGCTGCAAGCAATCTGTCTGATGTCTGAAAATATGCTTGTTCCTGAAAATAAAAAGTAGTGCTCAGAAAGGAGACCCCAAAGAAAGAAAATAAAAAGCATCTTTGTGACATCGATCAAAAGGCAAAGAAGTTATCACATGCATGAGATAAAAATAAAAGTGTTAAAAGAATTGCAAATGAGAACTTTTATTAATTGACAAATTAATACATTTTACAGTACTTTTACAGTGATCCTGAGAGCATGTGTGTGACTATTTGCATTTCAATGTGTTTATTGTGAATAATTTAAAGATTAAAACTTACTTGTTGGAGCAGCTGTAACTGCAGGGTTCTCATTATAGCCTGAAAAGGAACAAAAACACAGAATATCTGAAGTAATGCCACATTTGTATTTTTAATATTATTGTAGCTCATTATTAACATAAAATGCCTCTGTTTCTTTTTTTCAAAGGAACTGCATAACTTACATGAACTTATAACACTACTGTAAACATTAAAATGTGTCTAAATGTGCACAAGAAATGACCTACCATTTACATAGAGGCTGCCCGGCTGCAGTGTATATGGACCCAGTGCTGTGGTGTTCTTTGTTGCATCACTGATATTATGATACACGTTAACTATGTCAAATCCAGGACTTGATGAATCATTGTTGTTTGCACAGAGCATGTCTACAGTTGTTCCACTTATTTCACTTGCTTGTCTGAAAGATAACATATAAGGGATTAATAATTATTGGTACAGCTGTTGATTGTGACTGTTTTAGGTTGCACAATGATGGTGTCAGGTTTTTTAGATCAAACGATAACCCTTTATGGGCCATTCAATTCAGGACCCACAGGTAGGGTGTTTTGGCCTATCACAACAAAAGCACATGAGATGTGAACTATGTTTATATATATATATATATATATATATATATATATATATATATATATATATATACACATATATATATATATATATATATATATATATATATATATATATATATATATATATACACACATATATATATATATATATATATATATATATATATATATATATATAATCTACTTCTGAAGCCATAGTACAATGTCTTCAACCATTTCATGGCTCAAATATGCTTACTGGTGACTACTAGTACAGGACGTATGTTGCTTTGTATGTAGAAGAGGTCACAACAAATCACCTTATATAATTTACCCACGGCATTTCTGAAAAAAATGGAAACTCTGGTAACTTGTTTACGTGGTAACATGATGAAAGGAGCTGTGCTAGACAGAGCTACTCCATTCTCGACACCACTGGCTGCCATCAAGCTAGGGAGGAAGCTACCAGCCCTGGTGGCAAAAATCATAACATGCCCCACCGCCGCCAGCATCATTGGTCCCACCCTTTAAAAAAATTATTTCAAATGCAAAACATGTATTAACATTTATAGGCTGAAACAAACTACCAATAGTATAATGTAAATGTAAAAATGTAATTAGACAACTGATTGTTCAGTCTGCTGGTCAATTATTGCAAATAAATAGAATGTTACAATTCAAGGTTCTTGTACTGTTATAAAATGCTGATTATTTATTTCTCATGAAAATATTAAACATATAACTCAGCTGTATATCAGAAATTTTGCATAATATTTTTTTTGTTAAAATAATATATTTTTCCACTCTAGCTTACCTTAATGCTTCAATCTGGCAACCAATGAAATAATTTTTGATGTCACTGGCTTTAAGCAGGTCATTTATCTGAAAATAAAAGCAGCAGTTATTCGATGTGTTTGCTATAATTCTAGATATCATCTTTATTAATGTAAAAGTATGTTATTTTCATTTTTTGAAATTCTACCATTTGAGTTAGATTTGTCACCGTAGCGTTGTAGACACTTGATAAAGGATTATTTAGGTCGGTAGTAAATAGCAGGGTGGTAAACGTGACATTTACAGTAAATAGCTGAGCCGTCACTGCTGGCTGAGAAGCTGTTTAAAAACAACAGAAAAAAGTCACTTTTAGTGTAATGTTTTGTAAGCCGTGATTTAATGTAGACCATTTTATAAAAATAATGCAGTATCCAAAGAGCTCTGACATTTTACAAGTCTATTTATATAAAAACATTTCACTATTCCATGCTGAAGTAACCACTCCTAACTTTTCAATGTTCAGGGGATTTAAAAGACCTGAGATCCACGGCATGAAAGTGAAGGGTGGAATTCACCTGTCACATAGACCACAGGGAAAAAAGACATACCTGGATGATCCCATACTATGAAAGATGTTAGTCAGCCATCCAATACCACAAGAACTCCAGTGTCCAAGAACAGCTTAGAGGTCAAAGTTTAGTTAAAGTATCACCTCCTCCCAATCTTATTGATTAGTATTATCAGGTATTAGCCTGTTCACATCGGCACTAAACAGGAAAATATCCCACATACTAGGCAGTGAAGGGAAGCCCACTATCTTGTCTTCACAGCCCTGCTACTAATTGCTAAAAGGGTTTGTGCACTTTAGAGCCGAAGTAAGAAGGGCTTGTTTGGAATGACATTGAAGAAGAAGCCTTTGGGGGGACTAGAGGTTAGAAAGCATTTAAATAAAACACATTGGCTACATGAAAGATAGAAATGTTGGAAATAATTATGTCCAAAGTAACAATAACTCATGTCTGACCTCATTTTTGCAGATCTGTGGACTTACCAATTAAGCAATTATTCCCTAAATAAATAAATGTGCATGCATGTGCTTAAGTGTCAGAGCTAGAATGTATCCTAAAAAAATTCCCTCCCAAACACCTATACAAATAAGATATACTAATTCCAGGGTTGCACAAACTTGAAAAAGGGGGGAAACATCTCTGGCGTAATGTGTCAGATCATGTAAAAACTTCAGCAATTACATAAGTAATCCATGTGTAACACGGAGAACATCTGATGAAATTCTGCAAGTATATATCACATAACACTCATACACCCTATTGGGTCACATGAATGCTACTAAATGCATGGAATATAAGCCGCTGTTTTCTAGTGCCACAGATCATTCAGGAAATTATAATATAAATTATATTGTCTGAAGAGTGCCTCATAATCAGGAACCAGGGATTTTTGTCTTGAGTGGAGATAGGCTGTTCTTATTTGAATTTCTGCATTCTCTGCATGAAAGACTTTCTTTTGTCTGACTCGTTTGGTAAATACTAAATGTCTTTGGCTTGCTGACACATGGAAAGGATGCTCACCAATGAAATGGGCTTGGCTAAGATTCAGAACAGCTCAGGGGGTCACTGATATCAAGATGACCGAATAACTGAGAGCTCACTGTATTCTGCCAGAAACAGTGTGATGGTGACAGTGAAACATGAACTATCAAAGTGTGTACACATTTGTGGAAATCACAAGAAAAGCACATGGAGGTCTCTGAAGAACACAGCCTGTGGGAACAGCTGCCCAAACCCTGGTACTCATATGAGAGCAGTGCAGTGAATTATGGTACTTGCTCACTCCCATCCTTTATAAAACCATCTAAGGTATTGCATAAGATAGTGGTGTCCACAGTGTAATGGTCAGACACCTTACTCGTACTGAACGGCTGCAAGCAATCTGTCTGATGTCTGAAAATATGCTTGTTCCTGAAAATAAAAAGTAGTGCTCAGAAAGGAGACCCCAAAGAAAGAAAATAAAAAGCATCTTTGTGACATCGATCAAAAGGCAAAGAAATTATCACATGCATGAGATAAAAATAAAAGTGTAAAAAGAATTGCAAATGTGAACTTTTATTAATTGACAAATTAATACATTTTACAGTACTTTTACAGTGATCCTGAGAGCATGTGTGTGACTATTTGCATTTCAACGTGTTTATTGTGAATAATTTAAAGATTAAAACTTACTTGTTGGAGCAGCTGTAACTGCAGGGTTCTCATTATAGCCTGAAAAGGAACAAAAACACAGAATATCTGAAGTAATGCCACATTTGTATTTTTAATATTATTGTAGCTCATTATTAACATAAAATGCCTCTGTTTCTTTTTTTCAAAGGAACTGCATAACTTACATGAACTTATAACACTACTGTAAACATTAAAATGTGTCTAAATGTGCACAAGAAATGACCTACCATTTACATAGAGGCTGCCCGGCTGCAGTGTATATGGACCCAGTGCTGTGGTGTTCTTTGTTGCATCACTGATATTATGATACACGTTAACTATGTCAAATCCAGGACTTGATGAATCATTGTTGTTTGCACAGAGCATGTCTACAGTTGTTCCACTTATTTCACTTGCTTGTCTGAAAGATAACATATAAGGGATTAATAATTATTAGTACAGCTGTTGATTGTGACTGTTTTAGGTTGCACAATGATGGTGTCAGGTTTTTTAGATCAAACGATAACCCTTTATGGGCCATTCAATTCAGGACCCACAGGTAGGGTGTTTTGGCCTATCACAACAAAAGCACATGAGATGTGAACTATGTTGATATATATATATATATATATATATATATATATATATATATATATATATATATATATAATCTACTTCTGAAGCCATAGTACAATGTCTTCAACCATTTCATGGCTCAAATATGCTTACTGGTGACTACTAGTACAGGACGTATGTTGCTTTGTATGTAGAAGAGGTCACAACAAATCACCTTATATCATTTACCCACGGCATTTCTGAAAAAAATGGAAACTCTGGTAACTTGTTTACGTGGTAACATGATGAAAGGAGCTGTGCTAGACAGAGCTACTCCATTCTCAACACCACTGGCTGCCATCAAGCTAGGGAGGAAGCTACCAGCCCTGGTGGCAAAAATCATAACATGCCCCACCCCCGCCAGCATCAGTGGTCCCACCCTTTAAAAGAATTATTTCAAATGCAAAACATGTATTAACATTTATAGGCTGAAACAAACTACCAATAGTATAATGTAAATGTAAAAATGTAATTAGACAACTGATTGTTCAGTCTGCTGGTCAATTATTGCAAATAAATAGAATGTTACAATTCAAGGTTCTTGTACTGTTATAAAATGCTGATTATTTATTTCTCATGAAAATATTAAACATATAACTCAGCTGTATATCAGAAATTTTGCATAATATTTTTTTTGTTAAAATAATATATTTTTCCACTCTAGCTTACCTTAATGCTTCAATCTGGCAACCAATGAAAGAATTTTTGATGTCACTGGCTTTAAGCAGGTCATTTATCTGAAAATAAAAGCAGCAGTTATTCGATGTGTTTGCTATAATTCTAGATATCATCTTTATTAATGTAAAAGTATGTTATTTTCATTTTTTGAAATTCTACCATTTGAGTTAGATTTGTCACCGTAGCGTTGTAGACACTTGATAAAGGATTATTTAGGTCGGTAGTAAATAGCAGGGTGGTAAACGTGACATTTACAGTAAATAGCTGAGCCATCACTGCTGGCTGAGAAGCTGTTTAAAAACAACAAAAAAAAGTCACTTTTAGTGTAATGTTTTGTAAGCCATGATTTAATGTAGACCATTTTATAAAAATAATGCAGTATCCAAAGAGCTCTGACATTTTACAAGTCTATTTATATAAAAACATTTCACTATTCCATGCTGAAGTAAGCACTCCTAACTTTTCAATGTTCAGGGGATTTAAAAAACCTGAGATCCACGGCATGAAAGTGAAGGGTGGAATTCACCTGTCACATAGACCACAGGGAAAAAAGACATACCTGGATGATCCCATACTATGAAAGATGTTAGTCAACCATCCAATACCACAAGAACTCCAGTGTCCAAGAACAGCTTAGAGGTCAGTTAAAGTATCACCTCCTCCCAATCTTATTGATTAGTATTATCAGGTATTAGCCTGTTCACATCGGCACTAAACAGGAAAATATCCCACATACTAGGCAGTGAAGGGAAGCCCACTATCTTGTCTTCACAGCCCTGCTACTAATTGCTAAAAGGGTTTGCGCACTTTAGAGCCGAAGTAAGAAGGGCTTGTTTGGAATGACATTGAAGAAGAAGCCTTTGGGGGGACTAGAGGTTAGAAAGCATTTAAATAAAACACATTGGCTACATGAAAGATAGAAATGTTGGAAATAATTATGTCCAAAGTAACAATAACTCATGTCTGACCTCATTTTTGCAGATCTGTGGACTTACCAATTAAGCAATTATTCCCTAAATAAATAAATGTGCATGCATGTGCTTAAGTGTCAGAGCTAGAATGTATCACAAAAAAATTCCCTCCCAAACACCTATACAAATAAGATATACTAATTCCAGGGTTGCACAAACTTGAAAAAGGGGGGAAACATCTCTGGCGTAATGTGTCAGATCATGTAAAAACTTCAGCAATTACATAAGTAATCCATGTGTAACACGGAGAGCATCTGATAAAATTCTGCAAGTATATATCACATAACACTCATACACCCTATTGGGTCACATGAATGCTGCTAAATGCATGGAATATAAGCCGCTGTTTTCTAGTGCCACAGATCATTCAGGAAATTATAATATAAATTATATTGTCTGAAGAGTGCCTCATAATCAGGAACCAGGGATTTTTGTCTTGAGTGGAGATAGGCTGTTCTTATTTGAATTTCTGCATTCTCTGCATGAAAGACTTTCTTTTGTCTGACTCGTTTGGAAAATACTAAATGTCTTTGGCTTGCTGACACATGGAAAGGATGTTCACCAATGAAGTGGGCTTGGCTAAGATTCAGAACAGCTCAGGGGGTCACTGATATCAAGATGACCGAATAACTGAGAGCTCACTGTATTCTGCCAGAAACAGTGTGATGGTGACAGTGAAACATGAACTATCAAAGTGTGTACACATTTGTGGAAATCACAAGAAAAGCACATGGAGGTCTCTGAAGAATACAGCCTGTGGGAACAGCTGCCCAAACCCTGGTACTCATATGAGAGCAGTGCAGTGAATTATGGTACTTGCTCACTCCCATCCTTTATGAAACCATCTAAGGTATTGCATAAGATAGTGGTGTCCACAGTATAATGGTCACTCTGGTCGGACACCTTACTTGTACTGAGCTGCTGCAAGCAATCTGTCTGATGTCTGAAAATATGCCTGTTCCTGAAAATAAAAAGTAGTGCTCAGAAAGGAGACCCCAAGGAAAGAAAATAAAAAGCATCTTTGTGATATCAAAAGGCAAAGAAGTTATCACATGCATGAGATAAAAATAAAAGTGTTAAAAGAATTGCAAATGTGAACTTTTATTAATTGACAAATTAATACATTTTACAGTACTTTTACAGTGATCCTGAGAGCATGTATGTGACTATTTGCATTTCAACATGTTTATTGTGAATAATTTAAAGATTAAAACTTACTTGTTGGAGCAGCTGTAACTGCAGGGTTCTCATTATAGCCTGAAAAGGAACAAAAACACAGAATATCTGAAGTAATGCCACATTTGTATTTTTAATATTATTGTAGCTCATTATTAACATAAAATGCCTCTGTTCCTTTATTCAAAGGAACTGCATAACTTACATGAACTTATAACACTACTGTAAACATTAAAATGTGTCTAAATGTGCACAAGAAATGACCTACCATTTACATAGAGGCTGCCCGGCTGCAGTGTATATGGACCCAGTGCTGTGGTGTTCTTTGTTGCATCACTGATATTATGATACACGTTAACTATGTCAAATCCAGGACTTGATGAATCATTGTTGTTTGCACAGAGCATGTCTACAGTTGTTCCACTTATTTCACTTGCTTGTCTGAAAGATAACATATAAGGGATTTATAATTAGTGGTACAGCTGTTGATTGTGACTGTTTTAGGTTGCACAATGACGGTGTCAGGTTTTTTAGATCAAACAATAACCCTTTAGGGGCCATTCAATTCAGGACCCACAGGTAGGGTGTTTTGGCCTATCACAACAAAAGCACATGAGATGTGAACTATGTATATATATATATATATATATATATATATATATATATATATATATGTATATATTATATATGTATATATATATATATATATATATATATATATATATATATAAAAAAATATATATATATATATATATATATATATATATATATATAATATATATATATATATATATATATATATATATATATATATATATATATATATATATATATATATATATATATATATATATATATATATATATATATATATATATATATATATATATATATATATATATATATATATATATACATATATTTATATTCTACTTCTGAAGCCATAGTACAATGTCTTCAACCATTTCTTGGCTCAAATGTGCTTACTGGTAACTACTACTACAGGACGTATGTTGCTTTGTATGTAGAAGAGGTCACAACAAATCACCTTATATCATTTACCCACGGCATTTCTGAAAAAAATGGAAACCCTGGTAACTTGTTTACGTGGTAACATGATGAAAGGAGCTGTGCTAGACAGAGCTACTCCATTCTCGACACCACTGGCTGCCATTAAGCTAAGGAGGAAGCTACCAGTCCTGGTGGCAAAAATCATAACATGCCCCACCCCCGCCAGCATCAGTGGTCCCACCCTTTAAAAGAATTATTTCAAATGCAAAACATGTATTAACATTTATAGGCTGAAACAAACTACCAATAGTATAATGTAAATGTAAAAATGTAATTAGAGAACTGATTGTTCAGTCTGCTGGTCAATTATTGCAAATAAATAGAATGTTACAATTCCAAGGTTCTTGTACTGTTTTTAAATGCTGATTATTTATTTCTCATGAAAATATTGAACATATAGCTCAGCTGTATATCATAAATTTAGCATAATATTTTTTTGTTAAAATAATATATTTTTCCACTCTAGCTTACCTTAATGCTTCAATCTGGCAACCAATGAAAGAATTTTTGATGTCACTGGCTTTAAGCAGGTCATTTATCTGAAAATAAAAGCAGCAGTTATTCGATGTGTTTGCTATAATTCTAGATACCATCTTTATTAATGTAAAAGTATGTTATTTTAATTTTTTGAAATTCTACCATTTGAGTTAGATTTGTCACCGTAGCGTTGTAGACACTTGACAAAGGATTATTTAGGTCGGTAGTAAATAGCAGGGTGGTAAACGTGACATTTACAGTAAATAGCTGAGCCGTCACTGCTGGCTGAGAAGCTGTTTAAAAACAACAGAAAAAAGTCACTTTTAGAGTAATGTTTTGTAAGCCGTGATTTAATGTAGACCATTTTATAAAAATAATGCAGTATCCAAAGAGCTCTGACATTTTACAAGTCTATTTATATAAAAACATTTCACTATTCCATGCTGAAGTAACCACTCCTAACTTTTCAATGTTCAGGGGATTTAAAAGACCTGAGATCCACAGCATGAAAGTGAAGGGTGGAATTCACCTGTCACATAGACCACAGGGAAAAAAGACATACATGGATGATCCCATACTATGAAAGATGTTAGTCAGCCATCCAATACCACAAGAACTCCAGTGTCCAAGAACACCTTAGAGGTCAAAGTTTAGTTAAAGTATCACCTCCTCCCAATCTTATTGATTAGTATTATCAGGTATTAGCCTGTTCACATCGGCACTAAACAGGAAAATATCCCACATACTAGGCAGTGAAGGGAAGCCCACTATTTTGTCTTCACAGCCCTGCTACTAATTGCTAAAAGGGTTTGCGACCTTTAGATCCAAAGTAAGAAGGGCTTGTTTGGAATGACATTGAAGAAGAAGCCTTTGGGTGGGACTAGAGTAGGGTTGCCACCTTTTCAAATGGTCAAAGTGGGGCATTTTTGGGACACACATCAGATTTTACAGGCCAACACATACCCACGGTCAGTGCAAAGGATAGAACTTAACTTTTTTCCTAAATAAAAGCTTATTCTTGTAGCAGTTTAGTTGCTGATAATGTTTCTTGTAACATTTAGGTATTTTAGATTCAGAAATAACTATTTTATGCAACTATTACATAAAATATGGGATATAATTATGTCCTACAATCTCGGGACATTTGCCTTTTTTAATATTTTTTGTCAGGACACAACTGCCCAAAGAGGGACTGTCCCTCTCAAAGTGGTTCAGGTGGTATCCCTAGACTAGAGGTTAGAAAGCATTTAAATAAAACACATTGGCTATATGAAAGATAGAAATGTTGGAAAGAATTATGTCCAAAGTAATAATAACTCAGGTCTGACCTCATTTTTGCAGATCTGTGGACTTACCAATTAAGCAACTATTCCCAAAAAAAATAAATGTGCATGCATGTGCTTAAGTGTCAGAGCTAGAATGTATCACAAAAAAAATTCCCTCCCAAACACCTATACAAATAAGATATACTAATTCCACGGTTGCACAAACTTGAAAAAGGGGGAAACATCTTTGAAATAATGTGTCAGATCATGTAAAAACTTCAGCAATTACATAAGTAATCCATGTGTAACATGGAGAGCATCTGATGAAACTCTGCAAGTATATATCACATAACACTCATACACCCTATTGGGTCACATGAATGCTGCTAAATGCATGGAATATAAGCAGCTGATTTCTAGTGCCACTGATCATTCAGGAAATTATAATATAAATTATATTGTCTGAAAAGTGCCTCATAATCAGGAACCATGGATTTTTGTCTTGAGTGGAGATAGGCTCTTCTTATTTGAATTTCTGCATTCTCTGCATGAAAGACTTTCTTTTGTCTGACTCATTTGGTAAATACTAAATGTGTTTGGCTTGCTGACACATGGAAAGGATGTTCACCAATGCAGTGGGCTTGGCTAAGATTCAGAACAGCTCAGGGGGTCACTGATATGAAGATGACCAAATAACTGAGAGCTCACTGTATTCTGCCAGAAACAGTGTGAAGGTGACAGTGAAACATGAGCTATCAAAGTGTGTACACATTTGTGGAAATCGCAAGAAAAGCACATGGAGGTCTCTGAAGAATACAGCCTGTGGGAACAGCTGTCCAAACCCTGGTACTCATATGAGAGCAGAGCAGTGAATTATGGTACTTGCTCACTCCCACCCTTTATAAAACCATCTAAGGTATTGCATAAGATAGTGGTGTCCACAGTATAATGGTCACTCTGGTCGGACACCTTACTCGTACTGAACGGCTGCAAGCAATCTGTCTGATGTCTGAAAATATGCCTGTTCCTGAAAATAAAAAGTAGGGCTCAGAAAGGAGACCCCAAAGAAACAAAATAAAAAGCATCTTTGTGACATCGATCAAAAGGCAAAGAAGTTATCACATGCATGAGATAAAAATAAAAGTGTTAAAAGATTTGCAAATGTGAAGTTTTATTCATTCACAAATTAATACATTTTACAGCACTTTTACAGTGATCCTAAGAGCATCTATGTGACTATTTGCATTTCAATGTGTTTATTGTGAATAATTTAAAGATTAAAACTTACTTGTTGGAGCAGCTGTAACTGCAGGGTTCTCATTATAGCCTGAAAAGGAACAAAAACACAGAATATCTGAAGTAATGCCACATTTGTATTTTTAAGATTATTGTAGCTCATTCTTAAAATAAAATGCCTCTGTTTCTTTTTTTCAAAGGAACTGCATAACTTACATGAACTTATAACACTACTGTAAACATTAAAATGTGTCTAAATGTGCACAAGAAATGACCTACCATTTACATAGAGGCTGCCCGGCTGCAGTGTATATGGACCCAGTGCTGTGGTGTTCTTTGTTGCATCACTGATATTATGATACACGTTAACTATGTCAAATCCAGGACTAGATGAATCATTGTTGTTTGCACAGAGCATGTCTACAGTTGTTCCATGTATTTCACTTGCTTGTCTGAAAAATAACATATAAGGGATTAATAATTATTGGTACAGCTGTTGATTGTGACTGTTTTAGGTTACACAATGACGGTGTCATGTTTTTTAGATCAAACGATAACCTTTTATGGGCCATTCCATTCAGGACCCACAGGAAGGGTGTTTTGGCCTATCACAACAAAAGCACATGAGATGTGAACTATCTATGTATATATATATATTTATATTCTACTTCTGAAGCCATAGTACAATGTCTTCAACCATTTCTTTGCTCAAATATGCTTACTGGTAACTACTACTACAGGACGTATGTTGCTTTGTATGTAGATGAGGTCACAACAAATCACCTTATATCATTTACCCACGGCATTTCTGAAAAAAATGGAAACCCTGGTAACTTGTTTACGTGGTAACATGATGAAAGGAGCTGTGCTAGACAGAGCTACTCCATTCTCGACACCACTGGCTGCCATCAAGCTAAGCTAAAGAGGAAGCTACCAGCCCTTGTGGCAAAAATCATAACATGCGCCACCCCCACCAGCATCAGTGGTCCCAACCTTTAAAAGAATTATTTCAAAAGCAAAACATGTATTAACATTTATAGGCTGAAACAAACTACCAATAGTATAATGTAAGTGTAAAAATGTAATTAGAGAACTGATTGTTCAGTCTGCTTGTCAATTATTGCAAATAAATAGAATGTTACAATTCCAAGGTTCTTGTACTGTTATAAAATGCTGATTATTTATTTCTCATGAAAATATTGAACATATAACTCAGCTGTATATCAGAAATTTAGCATAATATTTTTTTGTTAAAATAATATATTTTTCCACTCTAGCTTACCTTAATGCTTCAATCTGGCAACCAATGAAAGAATTTTTGATGTCACTGGCTTTAAGCAGGTCATTTATCTGAAAATAAAAGCAGCAGTTATTCAATGTGTTTGCTATAATTCTAGATATCATCTTTATTAATGTAAAAGTATGTTATTTTCATTATTTGAAATTCTACCATTTGAGTTAGATTTGCCACCGTAGAGTTGTAGACACTTGACAAAGGATTATTTAGGTCGGTAGTAAATAGCAGGGTGGTAAACGTGACATTTACAGTAAATAGCTGAGCCGTCACTGCTGGCTGAGAAGCTGTTTAAAAACAACAAAAAAAAGTAACTTTTAGTGTAATGTTTTGTAAGCCGTGATTTCATGTAGACCATTTTATAAAAATAATGCAGTATCCAAAGAGCTCTGACATTTTACAAGTCTATTTATATAAAAACATTTCACTATTCCATGCTGAAGTAACCACTCCTAACTTTTCAATGTTCAGGGGATTTAAAAGACCTGAGATCCACAGCATGAAAGTGAAGGGTGGAATTCACCTGTCACATAGACCACAGGGAAAAAAGACATACCTGGATGATCCCATACTATGAAAGATGTTAGTCAGCCATCCAATACCACAAGAAATCCAGTGTCCAAGAACACCTTAGAGGTCAAAGGTTAGTTAAAGTATCACCTCCTCCCAATCTTATTGATTAGTATTATCAGGTATTAGCCTGTTCACATCGGCACTAAACAGGAAAATATCCCACATACTAGGCAGTGAAGGGAAGCCCACTATCTTGTCTTCACAGCCCTGCTACTAACTGCTAATAGGGTTTGCGACCTTTAGAGCCGAAGTAAGAAGGGCTTGTTTGGAATGACATTGAAGAAGAAGCCTTTGGGTGGGACTAGAGGTTAGAAAGCATTTAAATAAAACACATTGGCTACATGAAAGATAGAAATGTTGGAAATAATTATGTCCAAAGTAATAATAACTCATGTCTGTCCTCATTTTTGCAGATCTGTGGACTTACCAATTAAGCAACTATTCCCTAAAAAAATAAATGTGCATGCATGTGCTTAAGTGTCAGAGCTAGAATGTATCACAAAAACAATTCCCTCCCAAACACCTATACAAATAAGATATACTAATTCCAGGGTTGCACAAACTTGAAAAAGGGGGAAACATCTCTGGAATAATGTGTCAGATCATGTAAAAACTTCAGCAATTACATAAGTAATCCATGTGTAACACGGAGAGCATCTGATGAAACTCTGCAAGTTTATATCACATAACACTCATACACCCTATTGGGTCACATGAATGCTGCTAAATGCATGGAATATAAGCAGCTGTTTTCTAGTGCCACAGATCATTCAGGAAATTATAATATAAATTATATTGTCTGAAGAGTGTCTCATAATCAGGAACCATGGATTTTTGTCTTGAGTGGAGATAGGCTCTTCTTATTTGAATTTCTGCATTCTCTGCATGAAAGACTTTCTTTTGTCTGACTCGTCTGGTAAATACTAAATGTCTTTGGCTTGCTGACACATGGAAAGGATGTTCACCAATGCAGTGGGCTTGGCTAAGATTCAGAACAGCTCAGGGGGTCACTGATATCAAGATGACCGAATAAGTGAGAGCTCACTGTATTCTGTCAGAAACAGTGTGAAGGTGACAGTGAAACACGAACTATCAAAGTGTGTACACATTTGTGGAAATCGCAAGAAAAGCATATGGAGGTCTCTGAAGAATACAGCCTGTGGGAACAGTTAACCAAACCCTGGTACTCATATGAGAGCAGAGCAGTGAATTATGGTACTTGCTCACTCCCACCCTTTATAAAACCATCTAAGGCATTACATAAGATAGTGGTGTCCACAGTGTAATGGTCAATCTGGTCGGACACCTTACTTGTACTGAGCTGCTGCAAGCAATCTGTCTGATGTCTGAAAATATGCCTGTTCCTGAAAATAAAAAGTAGTACTCAGAAAGGAGACCCCAAGGAAACAAAATAAAAAAGCATCTTTATGACATCAATCAAAAGGCAAAGAAGTTATCACATGCATGGATAAAAATAAAAGTGTTAAAAGAATTGCAAATGTGAAGTTTTATTAATTGACAAGTTAATACATTTTACAGTACTTTTACAGTGATCCTGAGTGCGTCTATGTGACTACTTGCATTTCAACGTGTTTATTGTGAATAATTTAAAGATTAAAACTTACTTGTTGGAGCAGCTGTAACTGCAGGGTTCTCATTATAGCCTGAAAAGGAACAAAAACACAGAATATCTGAAGTAATGCCACATTTGTATTTTTAATATTATTGTAGCTCATTATTAACATAAAATGCCTCTGTTCCTTTATTCAAAGGAACTGCATAACTTACATGAACTTATAACGCTACTGTAAACATTAAAATGTGTCTAAATGTGCACAAGAAATGACCTACCATTTACATAGAGGCTGCCCGGCTGCAGTGTATATGGACCCAGTGCTGTGGTGTTCTTTGTTGCATCACTGATATTACGATACACGTTAACTATGTCAAATCCAGGACTTGATGAATCATTGTTGTTTGCACAGAGCATGTCTACAGTTGTTCCATTTATTTCACTTGCTTGTCTGAAAGATAACATATAAGGGATTAATAATTATTGGTACAGCTGTTGATTGTGACTGTTTTAGGTTGCACAATGATGGTGTCAGGTTTTTTAGATCAAACGATAACCCTTTATGGGCCATTCCATTCAGGACCCACAGGAAGGGTGTTATGGCCTATCACAACAAAAGCACATGAGATGTGAACTATGTATATACACATATATATATATATATATATATATATATATATATATATATATATATATATATATATATATATATATATATATATATATATATATATAAATATACATATATTTATATTCTACTTCTGAAGCCATAGTACAATGTCTTCAACCATTTCTTGGCTCAAATGTGCTTACTGGTAACTACTACTACAGGACGTATGTTGCTTTGTATGTAGACGAGGTCACAACAAATCACCTTATATCATTTACCCACGGCATTTCTGAAAAAAATGGAAACCCTGGTAACTTGTTTACGTGGCAACGTGATGAAAGGAGCTGTGCTAGACAGAGCTACTCCATTCTCGACACCACTGGCTGCCATCAAGCTAGGGAGGAAGCTACCAGCCCTGGTGGCAAAAATCATAACATGCCCCACCCCCGCCAGCATCAGTGGTCCCACCCTTTAAAAGAATTATTTCAAATGCAAAACATGTATTAACATTTATAGGCTGAAACAAACTACCAATAGTATAATATAAGTGTAAAAATGTAATTAGATAACTGATTGTTCAGTCTGCTGGTCAATTTTGCAAATAAATAGAATGTTACAATTCAAGGTTCTTGTACTGTTATAAAATGCTGATTATTTATTTCTCATGAAAATATTGAACATATAACTCAGCTGTATATCAGAAATTTAGCATAATATTTTTTTGTTAAAATAATATATTTTTCCACTCTAGCTTACCTTAATGCTTCAATCTGGCAACCAATGAAAGAATTTTTGATGTCACTGGCTTTAAGCAGGTCATTTATCTGAAAATAAAAGCAGCAGTTATTCGATGTGTTTGCTATAATTCTAGATATCATCTTTATTAATGTAAAAGTATGTTATTTTCATTTTTTGAAATTCTACCATTTGAGTTAGATTTGTCACCGTAGCGTTGTAGACACTTGACAAAGGATTATTTAGGTCGGTAGTAAATAGCAGGGTGGTAAACGTGACATTTACAGTAAATAGCTGAGCCGTCACTGCTGGCTGAGAAGCTGTTTAAAACAACAGAAAAAAGTCACTTTTAGTGTAATGTTTTGTAAGCCGTGATTTAATGTAGACCATTTTATAAAAATAATGCAGTATCCAAAGAGCTCTGACATTTTACAAGTCTATTTATATAAAAACATTTCACTATTCCATGCTGAAGTAACCACTCCTAACTTTTCAATGTTCAGGGGATTTAAAAGACCTGAGATCCACGGCATGAAAGTGAAGGGTGGAATTCACCTGTCACATAGACCACAGGGGAAAAAAGACATACCTGGATGATCCCATACTATGAAAGATGTTAGTCATCCATCCAATACTACAAGAACTCCAGTGTCCAAGAACAGCTTAGAGGTCAAAGTTTAGTTAAAGTATCACCTCCTCCCAATCTTATTGATTAGTATTATCAGGTATTAGCCTGTTCACATCGGCACTAAACAGGAAAATATCCCACATACTAGGCAGTGAAGGGAAGCCCACTATCTTGTCTTCACAGCCCTGCTACTAATTGCTAAAAGGGTTTGCGACCTTTAGAGCCGAAGTAAGAAGGGCTTGTTTGGAATGACATTGAAGAAGCAGCCTTTGGGGGGACTAGAGGTTAGAAAGCATTTAAATAAAACACATTGGCTACATGAAAGATAGAAATGTTGGAAATAATTATGTCCAAAGTAACAATAACTCATGTCTGACCTCATTTTTGCAGATCTGTGGACTTAACAATTAAGCAATTATTCCCTAAATAAATAAATGTGCATGCATGTGCTTAAGTGTCAAAGCTAGAATGTATCACAAAAAAATTCCCTCCCAAACACCTATACAAATAAGATATACTAATTCCAGGGTTGCACAAACTTGAAAAAGGTGGGAAACATCTCTGGCGTAATGTGTCAGATCATGTAAAAACTTCAGCAATTACATAAGTAATCCATGTGTAACACGGAGAGCATCTGATGAAATTCTGCAAGTATATATCACATAACACTCTTACACCCTATTGGGTCACATGAATGCTGCTAAATGCATGGAATATAAGCCGCTGTTTTCTAGTGCCACAGATCATTCAGGAAATTATAATATAAATTATATTGTCTGAAGAGTGCCTCATAATCAGGAACCAGGGATTTTTGTCTTGAGTGGAGATAGGCTGTTCTTATTTGAATTTCTGCATTCTCTGCATGAAAGACTTTCTTTTGTCTGACTCGTTTGGTAAATACTAAATGTCTTTGGCTTGCTGACACATGGAATGGATGTTCACCAATGAAGTGGGCTTGGCTAAGATTCAGAACAGCTCAGGGGGTCACTGATATCAAGATGACCGAATAACTGAGAGCTCACTGTATTCTGCCAGAAACAGTGTGAAGGTGACAGTGAAACATGAGCTATCAAAGTGTGTACACATTTGTGGAAATCACAAGAAAAGCACATGGAGGTCTCTGAAGAATAATGCCTGTGGGAACAGCTGCCCAAACCCTGGTACTCATATGAGAGCAGTGCAGTGAATTATGGTACTTGCTAACTCCCACCCTTTATAAAACCATCTAAGGTATTGCATAAGATAGTGGTGTCCACAGTATAATGGTCACTCTGGTCGGACACCTTACTTGTACTGAGCTGCTGCAAGCAATCTGTCTGATGTCTGAAAATATGCCTGTTCCTGAAAAAAAAGTAGGGCTCAGAAAGGAGACCCCAAGGAAAGAAAATAAAAAGCATCTTTGTGACATCGATCAAAAGGCAAAGAAGTTATCACATGCATGAGATAAAAATAAAAGTGTTAAAAGAATTGCAAATGTGAACTTTTATTAATTGACAAATTAATACATTTTGCAGTACTTTTACAGTGATCCTGAGAGCATGTATGTGACTATTTGCATTTCAACATGTTTATTGTGAATAATTTAAAGATTAAAACTTACTTGTTGGAGCAGCTGTAACTGCAGGGTTCTCATTATAGCCTGAAAAGGAACAAAAACACAGAATATCTGAAGTAATGCCACATTTGTATTTTTAATATTATTGTAGCTCATTATTAACATAAAATGCCTCTGTTCCTTTTTTCAAAGGAACTGCATAACTTACATGAACTTATAACGCTACTGTAAACATTAAAATGTGTCTAAATGTGCACAAGAAATGACCTACCATTTACATAGAGGCTGCCCGGCTGCAGTGTATATGGACCCAGTGCTGTGGTGTTCTTTGTTGCATCACTGATATTATGATACACGTTAACTATGTCAAATCCAGGACTTGATGAATCATTGTTGTTTGCACAGAGCATGTCTACAGTTGTTCCACTTATTTCACTTGCTTGTCTGAAAGATAACATATAAGGGATTTATAATTAGTGGTACAGCTGTTGATTGTGACTGTTTTAGGTTGCACAATGACGGTGTCAGGTTTTTTAGATCAAACAATAACCCTTTAGGGCCATTCAATTCAGGACCCACAGGTAGGGTGTTTTGGCCTATCACAACAAAAGCACATGAGATGTGAACTATATATATATATATATATATATATATATATATATATATATATATATATATATATATATATATATATATATATATATATATATATATATATATATATATATATATATATATATATATATATATATATATATTAAAAAATATATATATATATATATATATATATATATATAATATATATATATATATATATATATATATATATATATATATATATATATATATATATATATATATATATATATATATATATATATATTTTATATATATATATATATATATATATATATATATATATATATAAAATATATATATATATATATATATATACATATATTTATATTCTACTTCTGAAGCCATAGTACAATGTCTTCAACCATTTCTTGGCTCAAATGTGCTTACTGGTAACTACTACTACAGGACGTATGTTGCTTTGTATGTAGAATAGGTCACAACAAATCACCTTATATCATTTACCCATGGCATTTCTGAAAAAAATGGAAACCCTGGTAACTTGTTTACGTGGTAACGTGATGAAAGGAGCTGTGCTAGACAGAGCTACTCCATTCTCGACACCACTGGCTGCCATCAAGCTAGGGAGGAAGCTACCAGTCCTGGTGGTAAAAATCATAACATGCCCCACCCCCGCCAGCATCAGTGGTCCCAACCTTTAAAAGAATTATTTCAAATGCAAAACATGTATTTACATTTATAGGCTGAAACAAACTACCAATAGTATAATGTAAATGTAAAAATGTAATTAGAGAACTGATTGTTCAGTCTGCTTGTCAATTATTGCAAATAAATAGAATGTTACAATTCCAAGGTTCTTGTACTGTTATAAAATGCTGATTATTTATTTCTCATGAAAATATTGAACATATAACTCAGCTGTATATCAGAAATTTAGCATAATATTTTTTTGTTAAAATAATATATTTTTCCACTCTAGCTTACCTTAATGCTTCAATCTGGCAACCAATGAAAGAATTTTTGATGTCACTGGCTTTAAGCAGGTCATTTATCTGAAAATAAAATCAGCAGTTATTCGATGTGTTTGCTATAATTCTAGATATCATCTTTATTAATGTAAAAGTATGTTATTTTCATTTTTTGAAATTCTACCATTTGAGTTAGATTTGTCACCGTAGCGTTGTAGACACTTGACAAAGGATTATTTAGGTCGGTAGTAAATAGCAGGGTGGTAAACGTGACATTTACAGTAAATAGCTGAGCCGTCACTGCTGGCTGAGAAGCTGTTTAAAAACAACAGAAAAAAGTCACTTTTAGTGTAATGTTTTGTAAGCCGTGATTTAATGTAGACCATTTTATAAAAATAATGCAGTATCCAAAGAGCTCTGACATTTTACAAGTCTATTTATATAAAAACATTTCACTATTCCATGCTGAAGTAACCACTCCTAACTTTTCAATGTTCAGGGGATTTAAAAGACCTGAGATCCACAGCATGAAAGTGAAGGGTGGAATTCACCTGTCACATAGACCACAGGGGAAAAAAGACATACCTGGATGATCCCATACTATGAAAGATGTTAGTCAGCCATCCAATACCACAAGAAATCCAGTGTCCAAGAACACCTTAGAGGTCAAAGGTTAGTTAAAGTATCACCTCCTCCCAATCTTATTGATTAGTATTATCAGGTATTAGCCTGTTCACATCGGCACTAAACAGGAAAATATCCCACATACTAGGCAGTGAAGGGAAGCCCACTATCTTGTCTTCACAGCCCTGCTACTAACTGCTAAAAGGGTTTGCGACCTTTAGAGCCAAAGTAAGAAGGGCTTGTTTGGAATGACATTGAAGAAGAAGCCTTTGGGTGGGACTAGAGGTTAGAAAGCATTTAAATAAAACACATTGGCTACATGAAAGATAGAAATGTTGGAAATAATTATGTCCAAAGTAATAATAACTCATGTCTGACCTCATTTTTGCAGATCTGTGGACTTACCAATTAAGCAACTATTCCCTAAAAAAATAAATGTGCATGCATGTGCTTAAGTGTCAGAGCTAGAATGTATCACAAAAACAATTCCCTCCCAAACACCTATACAAATAAGATATACTAATTCCAGGGTTGCACAAACTTGAAAAAGGGGGAAACATCTCTGGAATAATGTGTCAGATCATGTAAAAACTTCAGCAATTACATAAGTAATCCATGTGTAACACGGTGAGCATCTGATGAAATTCTGCACGTATATATCACATAACACTCATACACCCTATTGGGTCACATGAATGCTGCTAAATGCATGGTATATAAGCAGCTGTTTTCTAGTGCCACAGATCATTCAGGAAATTATAATATAAATTATATTATCTGAAGAGTGTCTCATAATCAGGAACCATGGATTTTTGTCTTGAGTGGAGATAGGCTCTTCTTATTTGAATTTCTGCATTCTCTGCATGAAAGACTTTCTTTTGTCTGACTCGTCTGGTAAATACTAAATGTCTTTGGCTTGCTGACACATGGAAAGGATGTTCACCAATGCAGTGGGCTTGGCTAAGATTCAGAACAGCTCAGGGGGTCACTGATATCAAGATGACCGAATAACTGAGAGCTCACTGTATTCTGTCAGAAACAGTGTGAAGGTGACAGTGAAACACGAACTATCAAAGTGTGTACACATTTGTGGAAATCACAAGAAAAGCACATGGAGGTCTCTGAAGAATACAGCCTGTGGGAACAGCTGCCCAAACCCTGGCACTCATATGAGAGCAGTGCAGTGAATTATGGTACTTGCTCACTCCCACCCTTTATAAAACCATCTAAGGTATTGCATAAGATACTGGTGTCCAGAGTATAATGGTCACTCTGGTCGGACACCTTACTTGTACTGAGCTGCTGCAAGCAATCTGTCTGATGTCTGAAAATATGCCTGTTCCTGAAAAAAAAGTAGGGCTCAGAAAGGAGACCCCAAGGAAACAAAATAAAAAGCATCTTTGTGACATCAATCAAAAGGCAAAGAAGTTATCACATGCATGAGATAAAAATAAAAGTGTTAAAAGAATTGCAAATGTGAAGTTTTATTAATTGACAAGTTAATACATTTTACAGCACTTTTACAGTGATCCTGAGTGCATCTATGTGACTACTTGCATTTCAACATGTTTATTGTGAATAATTTAAAGATTAAAACTTACTTGTTGGAGCAGCTGTAACTGCAGGGTTCTCATTATAGCCTGAAAAGGAACAAAAACACAGAATATCTGAAGTAATGCCACATTTGTATTTTTAATATTATTGTAGCTCATTATTAACATAAAATGCCTCTGTTCCTATATTCAAAGGAACTGCATAACTTACATGAACTTATAACGCTACTGTAAACATTAAAATGTGTCTAAATGTGCACAAGAAATGACCTACCATTTACATAGAGGCTGCCCGGCTGCAGTGTATATGGACCCAGTGCTGTGGTGTTCTTTGTTGCATCACTGATATTACGATACACGTTAACTATGTCAAATCCAGGACTTGATGAATCATTGTTGTTTGCACAGAGCATGTCTACAGTTGTTCCATGTATTTCACTTGCTTGTCTGAAAGATAACATATAAGGGATTAATAATTATTGGTACAGCTGTTGATTGTGACTGTTTTAGGTTGCAAAATAATGGTGTCAGGTTTTTTAGATCAAACGATAACCCTTTATGGGCCATTCCATTCAGGACCTACAGGAAGGGTGTTATGGCCTATCACAACAAAAGCACATGAGATGTGAACTATGTATATACATATATATATATATATATATATATATATATATATATATATATATATATATATATATATATATATATATATATATATATATATATATATATATATATATATATATATATATATATATATATATATATAAGATATATACATATACATATATTTATATTCTACTTCTGAAGCCATAGTACAATGTCTTCAACCATTTCTTGGCTCAAATGTGCTTACTGGTAACTACTACTACAGGACGTATGTTGCTTTTTATGTAGAAGAGGTGACAACAAATCACCTTATATCTTTTACCCACGGCATTTCTGAAAAAAATGGAAACCTTGGTAACTTGTTTACGTGGTAACATGATGAAAGGAGCTGTGCTAGACAGAGCTACTCCATTCTCAACACCACTGGCTGCCATCAAGCTAGGGAGGAAGCTACCAGCCCTGGTGGCAAAAATCATAACATGCCCCACCCCCGCCAGCATCAGTGGTCCCACCCTTTAAAAGAATTATTTCAAATGCAAAACATGTATTAACATTTATAGGCTGAAACAAACTACCAATAGTATAATGTAAGTGTAAAAATGTAATTAGAGAACTGATTGTTCAGTCTGCTGGTCAATTATTGCAAATAAATAGAATGTTACAATTCCAGGGTTCTTCTACTGTTATAAAATGCTGATTATTTATTTCTCATGAAAATATTAAACATATAACTCAGCTGTATATCAGAAATTTAGCATAATATTTTTTTGTTAAAATAATATATTTTTCCACTCTAGCTTACCTTAATGCTTCAATCTGGCAACCAATGAAAGAATTTTTGATGTCACTGGCTTTAAGCAGGTCATTTATCTGAAAATAAAAGCAGCAGTTATTTGATGTGTTTGCTATAATTCTAGATATCATCTTTATTAATGTAAAAGTAAGTTATTTTCATTATTTGAAATTCTACCATTTGAGTTAGATTTGTCACCGTAGCGTTGTAGACACTTGACAAAGGATTATTTAGGTCGGTAGTAAATAGCAGGGTGGTAAACGTGACATTTACAGTAAATAGCTGAGCCGTCACTGCTGGCTGAGAAGCTGTTTAAAAACAACAGAAAAAAGTCACTTTTAGTGTAATGTTTTGTAAGCCATGATTTAATGTAGACCATTTTATAAAAATAATGCAGTATCCAAAGAGCTCTGACATTTTACAAGTCTATTTATATAAAAACATTTCACTATTCCATGCTGAAGTAACCACTCCTAACTTTTCAATGTTCAGGGGATTTAAAAGACCTGAGATCCACGGCATGAAAGTGAAGGGTGGAATTCACCTGTCACATAGACCACAGGGAAAAAAGACATACCTGGATGATCCCATACTATGAAAGATGTTAGTCAGCCATCCAATACCACAAGAACTCCAGTGTCCAAGAACAGCTTAGAGGTCAAAGTTTAGTTAAAGTATCACCTCCTCCCAATCTTATTGATTAGTATTATCAGGTATTACCCTGTTCACATCGGCACTAAACAGGAAAATATCCCACATACTAGGCAGTGAAGGGAAGCCCACTATCTTGTCTTCACAGCCCTGCTACTAATTGCTAAAAGGGTTTGCGACCTTTAGGGCCGAAGTAAGAAGGGCTTGTTTGGAATGACATTGAAGAAGAAGCCTTTGGGGGGACTAGAGGTTAGAAAGCATTTCAATAAAACACATTGGCTACATGAAAGATAGAAATGTTGGAAATAATTATGTCCAAAGTAATAATAACTCATGTCTGACCTGATTTTTGCAGATCTGCGGACTTACCAATTAAGCAACTATTCCCTAAAAAAATAAATGTGCATGCATGTGCTTAAGTGTCAGAGCTAGAATGTATCACAAAAACAATTCCCTCCCAAACACCTATACAAATAAGATATACTAATTCCAGGGTTGCACAAACTTGAAAAAGGGGGAAACATCTCTGCAATAATGTGTCAGATCATGTAAAAACTTCATCAATTACATAAGTAATCCATGTGTAACACGGAGAGCATCTGATGAAATTCTGCACGTATATATCACATAACACTCATACACCCTATTGGGTCACATAATTGCTGCTAAATGCATGGAATATAAGCAGCTGTTTTCTAGTGCCACAGATCATTCAGGAAATGATAATATAAATTATATTGTCTGAAGAGTGCCTCATAATCAGGAACCATGGATTTTTGTCTTGAGTGAAGATAGGCTCTTCTTCTTTGAATTTCTGCATTCTCTGCATGAAAGACTTTCTTTTGTCTGACTCGTCTGGTAAATACTAAATGTCTTTGGCTTGCTGACACATGGAAAGGATGTTCACCAATGCAGTGGGCTTGGCTAAGATTCAGAACAGCTCAGGGGGTAACTGATATCAAGATGACCGAATAACTGAGAGCTCACTGTATTCTGCCAGAAACAGTGTGAAGGTGACAGTGAAACATGAGCTATCAAAGTGTGTACACATTTGTGGAAATCGCAAGAAAAGCACATGGAGGTCTCTGAAGAATACAGCCTGTGGGAACAGCTGCCCAAACCCTGGTACTCATATGAGAGCAGAGCAGTGAATTATGGTACTTGCTCACTCCCACCCTTTATAAAACAATCTAAGGTATTGCATAAGATAGTGGTGTCCACAGTGTAATGGTCAGACACCTTACTCGTACTGAGCTGCTGCAAGCAATCTGTCTGATGTCTGAAAATATGCCTGTTCCTGAAAATAAAAAGTAGGGCTCAGAAAGGAGACCCCAAGGAAACAAAATAAAAAGCATCTTTGTGACATCGATCAAAAGGCAAAGAAGTTATCACATGCATGAGATAAAAATAAAAGTGTTAAAAGAATTGCAAATGTGAAGTTTTATCAATTGACAAGTTAATACATTTTACTGTACTTCTACAGTTATCCTGAGTGCATCTATGTGACTATTTAAATTATTCATTAAACATGTTGAAATGCAAAGAATAAACCTTACTTGTTGGAGCAGCTGTAACAGCAGGACTCTCATTATAGCCTAAAAAGGAACAAAAAACAAAATATCTGCAGTAAGGCCACGTTTGTATTTTTAAGATTATTGTAGCTCATTATTAACATAAAATGCCTCTGTTCCTTTTTTCAAAGGAACTGCATAACTTACATGAACTTATAACGCTACTGTAAACATTAAAATATGTCTAAATGTGCACAAGAAATGACCTACCATTTACATAGAGGCTGCCCGGCTGCAGTGTATATGGACCCAGTGCTGTGGTGTTCTTTGTTGCATCACTGATATTACGATACACGTTAACTATGTCAAATCCAGGACTTGATGAATCATTGTTGTTTGCACAGAGCATGTCTACAGTTGTTCCATGTATTTCACTTGCTTGTCTGAAAGATAACATATAAGGGATTTATAATTAGTGGTACAGCTGCTGAATGTGACCCTTCCTTTCAGGACCCACAGGCAAGGTGTATTGGCACATGGGATATGGTATATATATATATATATATATATATATATATATATATATATATATATATATATATATACATAAAAATGTATATATGTTTTTTTCTAATTCATAGGCCATTTCTTGACTCATACATTCTTCTTGGTAACAACTAGTACAGGGTGTATGTTGTTTCCTACTTAGAAGAGGTCACAACAAATCTCCTGATATTCATTAACGATAGCATTTCTGAAGAAAATGGAAACCCTGGTAACTTTTTTCCATGATAACATGATGAAAGGATCTGTTCTAGACAGAGGTACTCCATTTTTGACACCTCTGGGTGCCATCAAGCTAGTAAACCAGCTACTTCAACCCTAGTGGCAAAAATCATAATAACATCCCCCCCCCCCCAGCATCAGTGGTCCCAACCATTAATAAAATTATTTGAAATGCAAAACATGCATTAACATTTATAGGTTGAAACAATCTACCAATAGTATAATGTAAATTTAAAAATGTAATTAGATAACTAATTGTTCTATGAACTATCAACTGTCTGTAGCAAATTTAATGCAATAAGACTTAAAGTTAAAATTTCAAGGTTCTTGTGCTATTATAAAATGCTGGTTATTTATATCTCATGAAAATCTAGAATGTATAACTCAGGTGTATACCAGCAAAATTATCATGCTGTATTTTTTTAAAGAAAAAAGTAATTTCCACACCATAACTCACCTTAATGCTTGAATTTGACAAACAGTGAAAGAATCTTTAATGTAACTGGCTTTAAGTAGGTCATTTAGCTGAAATGAAAAACAGCTGGTATTAGATGTGTTTACTATATTTCTAGAGATCATCTTTATCAGTGTAAAAATAAGTTATCTTGATTTTTGAAATTGTACCATTTGAGTTAGATTTGTCACCGTAGAGTTGTAGACACTTGACAAAGGATTATTTAGGTCGGTAATAAATGGCAGGTTGTTTAACGTGAAGTTTAGTGTAAATAGCTGAGCCGTCGCTGCTGTCTGAGGAGCTGTATCCAAAGATAAATGAAGAAGATAAATTAATTGTGCATTTTATAATACTTGTAATATTCTTATAGAAATAGAAGGGTTTTAATACATAAGAAGTATCGTAAAGAATTAATTGTGCATTTTATAATACTTGTAATATTCTTATAGAAATAGAAGGGTTTTAATACATAAGAAGTATCGTAAAGAATCTGTCTTACTGCATTTTTATTTATGTTAAAAAAGCCCATTGAAATGTTTTAGGGTACACTCAGGGTATTGCCCCTGCCCATACTTGTTTGGGGCGTATCATTCAGATCTATCTTTTTCATCTGAGGTGTTCTTCAGTCTGTACGCAGATGGCTTGAAAATGGGTAAACTGATTGCATGTGTTACAGATAAGCATTGCCTGCAAAAGAACTTGACTAAATTGGCCATTTGAGGCCAGGAGAATAATATGGTGATTTATACATCAAAAAGTAAGTATACAACACTTGAAGGACACAGACTGAAAAGTAAATATTTAATACAGCATGCAGTGATTGAAACTGCAGATTTGTTTACCGTCGTGGGTATATGGGTATATTTAGCTTTGAGTTTTTTTAATCACATCAACCAGTTGGTTATTGATAATTTATAGAGTCATCGATTGTATAAGAAGGTTTATAAAGTCTATGAAATAAAAAAAGATTTTGTAAGTTATATTAGACCCAAACTTGAGCATGAAATAACAATATGGAAACCTTATAAGAAAACAAGCATGAGTAAACTGGAAAGAGTACAGTGTAAATATACCAAGGGCATCCATGAATGTGAACAGTTAAGTTATTATGAAAGACTGAAATATCTGAACTTGTACAGTATCTCATATAGATATTTAACCGGGGACCTTATTCAGGAGACTAGGTCATTTAGAGATAACTACCTCTGGGAAATGTTTGGGGTTATCAAAAAGTAGTAGAGATTCATCAGACAACTAATGTACAAGATTATGTAAAAGTTAAACATATACTAATTAAAAGGTTCTCTGAGTAGCTGATGCATGGAATAGACAATCAAACCATATTACATATTAAAGCAAGCACTAGTTTAGATATTTTAAGAACAACTTGGACATGTTATGGAAATGACTGTTTTGGTATATTGGCAGACTAAAATGGTATGATTGCATGTGCCTCAAATAACTGTATGTATTAATATATATATATATATATATATATATATATATATATATATATATATATATATATATGTGTATGTATGTTCTTCTACACTGCTAATGAAGCTCTATCATCCTGTTACCACTTCCTTGTCCTGAACAATAGAGGCTTCATTTTTAACTCTGAATTTTCTGCCAGATGATTATGGGGTTAAGTGTAAATGAAGAGCTATGAGTTAGACTGGGATAATATATGAAGGTCAAAGGTTACAAGGCATGTCCCTGAAACAACATTGGAAACGGAATTGTTTCTCTGTTCATGTGAAATTCTTAAATATTGTAATATAGTAAGTGATATGATGCCACAACCCTCAGCCCACCTGCTGTAGTCTCTGAATTCTTGATTCTACTTTGCTTTGAAAGAGTTAGTGTTCAGCTCTGCTTCTATAAGTACCCCAGCATCCCTGGGATCTACTTTTCTTCTGCATAGTTTATCATAGTTTCTGTTAGGATCCTTCCTCATAGACTTGCACTAGACTCTCTTCTTGGATTACTACCTCCACCAATACCATATTTGTTCAATCTCTAGCAGTCCTGTATTCCCCTGGGAATCCCCTCACCTCCCCTACTGTCATATTACCCAGTTTACAACAACCTTGTACTCCCCTAGAACCCTCTTCCCTACTGTCATATTACCCATTCTTCAACAACCTTGTGCTCCCTAGAACCCCCTCCCATCATATTACCCATTCTTCATCAACCTTGTGCTCCCTTAGAACCCCCCCCCCTGCCCTGCTGTCATGTTACCTATTCTTCAATAGCCTTCTGCTCCCCTAGAATCCCCTCCCCTGCTGTCATGTTAACAATTCTTCAACAACCTCGTGCTCCCCTAGAACCCCCTATCCTGCTGTCATATTACCCATTCTTTAATAACCTTGTGCTCCCTTAGAACCCCTTCCCCTGCTGTCATGTTACCTATTCTCCAACAGCCTTGTGCTCTCCTGGAACCCCCTCCTCTGCCGTCATATTACCCATTTCAATAACCTAGTACTGTCCTAGAACCCCCTCCCCTGCTGTCATATTCATACCTCTCAACCTCTTAGAACAGGAAATCTGGACAAATCCACAAATAATGGGGGGGTCAAAGCCCCCAAAATAGGGACACTTTTAAAATATTGCTCTTACAAACTTGAAAGTTGATAGAATAACTACTTTTACATTAGCATGAATTTTCTGAAGGTTGCAAAGTCTGAAACTCAAATGTTTGCCATTATTTTCTGTCTTCAGTCCTCAATGATTTGCTTGTGATTTGCCAGAAAAATATAATTTTATAAGAAGCAGGCGACAGATATGAGGTAAAAATCTGGACATTCTGCAAAAATCTAGACAGATGATTGGTATGGTCATATTACCCATTCTTCAACAACCTTGTACTCCCCTAGAACCCCCTCATATACTGTCATATTACCCATTCTCCAGCAGCCTTGTACTCCCCCAACAAACCCCACTCTCCAATTGTCATATAACCAATTCTCCAACAACCTTATATTACCCCAAGGAACCCTGCTCTCTGACTGTCATAGTATATATTGTCCAGCAGCCGTGCACTGTCTACAGAAACCCCAAATATCCACTGCAATTTACCCATTCTCTAACAATCTTGTACTCCCCCAGGAATCCCCTCTCCTACCATCATATAACCTTATATGCCCCCCCCAGGAATCCCCTCCTCAGCTCTCATATTAGCCATTCTCTTGTAGCTCCTGCATGAATTCCCCCCATCGCTATGCCGTGTCTCGCTGTACAGTCTCATCTATCTCACCATATGTGGAATGCATAGGGAAACTAGAGCAATAACAGGAAAGTCCCAAATTAAGAGATAACAGCAATAAAGATTTTGGCATATAGGTCCCTCACTTCTAAAATAACCCAGTACAACTGTCCTGCACATAATTAATATGTATGTACAAGTAAGTGAGGCAAGATGAAGAAATTGTAAACTGCTGCATATACTGGGGTAATTAGATCTCGCAAGTGAGACCAACCTACTGACCAGAAGCATATTATGACAAGACTGCATTAGCACTCAGTCAGCTGTATTAGTACACTTGTATGTTCCTACATGGACAATGTGTTGGCTAAGCACTGTGGCACAATTCAGTGCCCACCTGAATAAAACAGAGTCCCTGTCCTGCTCATATTTTGTCTTCCTTTTTAATGTCATTTGCACTTATTATTGTTGTAATGCCACATTTCAAGCAAAACGTAGATTTCATAGAAACATTTTACTGTGTATGGATAAAGTAAGGGAATGTGTTTCCATCTCCACCTGCTATCCTGTCTTTTTCTTACTTTTGTCTTCTTTCATCAGTTATCTATATGCCTACAGTAATCCTTTCTCATAGGATCATAAGAAATTACTAGGTGATCGACCTGGAAGTCATTTCAAGCCTAGTCATTTCATCCCAATGTAATACCGTAGAAACGTTACTTAATACCTTTGTCATGATTCTCAATATTCTGTCTTGTAGCATCTCTTTCCATCTTTGTTAGGTAAACTTCCTTTATGAAGACCTTATATCATCTTCTCTCATCTGCCCTAGTTGTGTGCAAAATCTGAACATTGTGATAATATAATGTCATAAATGATTGCTTCATGTGTGTACTGCGTAAATTATATGATCCCATGTTGAGAACTGTCTGTACAAATTTGATTATATCTTCAGGCATATGTTTTGTATGTTTTATTGAATTAACTTTTTCTGTTACACTTAATGCATATGTGATACTCATCTGATTTTCTGTTATAAAGCAGAAAGCTTTGTGTTGTATTTTTCTGGAGATTTTCTTCCTGGAAATCTTTTGAAAATAAGGTCTGCCTAGCCAGACATATGTGGTTAGCAAATGCAAATAATTAATAACTAAACAGCTAACTTAATCAATCAATAAATAAATAAATACAATTCTCACAACAGTGCAGCATGTTCCAAAAGGCAGAGTGAGAAGTTTGAACAAGTTCAACTTTAAGTACTTTAATAAAAAAATAAAATAACATAAACCCCAAAATAAAAATAAAATAAACACCAAAATAAAATAAATAAATAAATAAACACCAATTACATACAAAAGGAAAACATTAAAACACAAACTACAAAAACTTGGTAATATAATAAACCATAACATGAATAAAATAATGAACAATATAAGTCAAGAAACATAAAATTATATATGTATAAAATGAGTCCACCCCATTATATACTCCATTGAATAGGTAAGTCTGTAAAGCATGCCTAAAGCTAGTCAGAGAAGTGTAGTCAATAAGCAACAAAGACTAACCAGAAATTGGATTTCAGATACACCTTCTTCGTTCAATGAATTTAAAAATGTTATGAATATAGTGTGCCATATGGAAATAAACACAATTAGGTCAAGAACAACTAGAAAAACATCTTATTATATTGTATGGGATAATTTACAAAATTTGTTAAAAAAATCCTAATTTCAATAGCATGGTATTTTAGTTTAATTAATTGATCTGATTGTAGTGGATGTCTTTGTAAATACTTTAGTTGTTTTGTTGAATGTTATAATCATATCTATTTTTAATTACTTGTATAAAATTGTTATGCTATTTCTCTTGTATGTTAAAACAATAAACCTGTTTTGAAAAAAAAAAAAAAAAAAATAAGCAACAAAGACAGGGAGTTCCAAAGGTAAGGATTCTGATACTGAAAGGCACAAAAATCTGAACCCTTCAAGTTAAATCACAGGGTCACCAGCAGCTGTTTGGATGATGTGTGCTATATCTGCATGGGGCATTAAAGAACAATAAGCGATTATCATGTAATAATCATTCAGGTCATGAATGGTCAAATACATTAATATCAAGATCACGATCCTATAATTGACAATGTAGTCTGCACAAAATAGGTGTAGCATGTTAGTCCATTGCTAACAAGACATATCAGTAAGTAACCTATAGCCACAGGACTCTGCACCAACTGTAACTTGTCAACCTCAGTATTAGGCAGAACCAGGTGTAGAACATTACAATAGTCCAATATAGAGGAGTTCAAGGTGATGATTTGGGTGCTTGAATGAGGATTTAGGTGATTAACCCTGGCAATGTTTCTTCAATGAAAACAGGATGACTTTATGCTATTGCAGCTGGCACCTCGTCCCAAAGTCAAGGATAATGCCAAATGTGGTCACCTTAAAAACAAGTCCCAACTTATCACTGCCATGCATAATGTAATTGTGTGCAAGTATGGCTGGAGACTCCCTTAGAATTGCAGGTACCACAAAAAGACCTCAGGCTTCATGGTGTTCAGTGTTAAATATTTGTCACTGTGCCAAGTATGAATGGATTTACGGTCATGAGCCAGGGAATAAATACAAGCCACGTCAGACTAGGGAAGGGAAATCTGGGCATCATCTGCATAACTATAGTATGCTAAGCCAGTTTCCCCTAAGTAGATCTCCAAGTGGGAGTAAACACAGACAAAAAGAACCCTGAGAATGCTACAGTCAAAGGTGCAGGTAGATGAGATACTGAATCCAGAACAGACTCTTTGCATATGACCAGATAGGGGGAAAAAATGTACCGATCCGAGACCATATAATATTTCACATTAAGATAAAAGTCAGTTTATTACGATGCCGTTGTCCGCTGTGTCAGATGCTGCAGAGAGATCCGGAAGTACCAGCCCTCTCTAGTGGTGCTGGTCTCCTGCCATCAAGATATTAACAGCAGATCATAGGAGGTTACTAGGCTAATGGCCCTGGGGCCCTTACAAGCCTAGCCAAGAGTTTACCCCCAAAAAGAAACCTCAGTTAGCACCTGTTGCCCCTGCCAATGAGGGACACAGGTGGAACCCCGGGACAGATTTATAGTTTTGCATGAAATGGAACATTAGGCATAGGGCAGTAGTTGTTTAGATTATTTGGGTTTAATGTTGGTACCTTAAGAGTTGGGAAAACCAATGCCTCTTTCAAGGAGACAACCAATATCTGATAGACAACTGGGTCCAGTAAATCAAAGCTGACCATCACCAGATTAGACGGACAATGGTCCAGCCTGCAAGTTGTTAAGTCAAAACATAAAAGTCATCAGTGAACTCAGTGAAATAGAGAATATGAAACACCAGCCGAGGCTTGCAGGGATCGGTAGGCATACTATGCCACCCGTGGGGTCAGCAAAATCAAAAGCAGACTTAATGGAAGCCATCTTGTCAGTAAAGAAACAAGCGTCAAACTTCATCCTTGGGGTCAGCAAAAGCAAAAGCAGACTTAATGGAAGCCATCTTGTCAGTAAAGAAACAAGCGTCAAACTTCATATTCAGTGTGAGACAAACCGCTTCCATTTCACAGACTGGCTGTGCTCTTGTGGGAGGTAAATAGACTGTGCACCCTGCCTGTCAGTTATTCACCGAGGAGATTTCGTTCAACAAAAAGGACTTGTGAACCAACAACTAAGTAGTTCTTTATAATTGAAATAGATATGCATCTAATTTAAACAAAGAAAATGCTTTTGTTTGTTACAGGCTATGCTATCTTTATGTACGACATGACAAAAATTATAAAAAAATGCTGGTATATCACCATTGCTAATCCATCTCTAATGCTTATAATAAAAAGTATCCCAAAGATCTCTTAAAGAAACTCTGTTTGTCCTAATGATACGTGTCTTTCAATATGAAAATATTAGAGGGGCAAAGCTTTCAAGCTGAGACCAAGTACTGAGAGAAATATCCGAGGAATTTACAATTAATAGTTATCATTTTAAATCTCCTGGAATGCATAATTGTTGTTTACAAGGGACCATTTACTGTTTACTTTATCCTTTCGAAATGTATTATATAGTACAAACCAATAGATTTTTCCCAAGTACTTATTCAGAAGTATGTGAGAAACATTAAATGTTACAGTTATTATTTCTAAAGCAATGCATTTTTAAGGTGTTTGTAATGGTAATTTTAATTTATTTGTATATTGAATAAACTCAGATTTGTATTTAAATGTTCCTGGTTTACTACTAAAGAAACAAACACAGTGTTTTTTTCTGTTTGAAATATTATAACTAAATGAAGAATAGAGTGCAAATATATTGTTTTTTTTTACAAGTAACACTGTAAAAATAAAGGAACAAGTAAGATAAAAAGTCATAGAAATTAACTACAACCTCAGTATTTCCCTAGGAACATTCTGGAATCTTCATGCATGTATGCAACTCTTGACCTATTAAGTGAGTTAAGTTTTTTTTAACTAATTTCAAAATACATTTCTCATTTGATAAGAAATTTGGACACAGTTAATAAGACTGTACGTACCTGCTGACACTAATTTGACTGTTGACCAAACAGACCATACAAAAGCTGTTGAAGAATTAGTCACTACATCCATGGCTGTTGAGGAAGGAGATGAACTTGTCTGAGCAGTTGTAGTAGCAGCCTCAAATGGATTTTGATAAATAGGTATGAGTGTATGTGCAACAATGTTTTCTTCGTTTGTTTCTGCAAATGCTGTGCTTTTTGGATTTTTGGTTTCTGCATGGGAAATAAAAACTGAAGTATTGTATATATTTGTTGATGCAGTAGGTAGGTTTTCTGTTGTAATTTTTTGAGTTACGCCCAATGATGTTGTATATGGTATGGTTTTCTCTTGAGTACTAGTCGTCATAACAGCAGCTTCTGATATTGTAGGAAGTCTTATATTCGCTTCATTGTTCATGGCTGTTGATGAAACTGATTTACTAGTTAATGCACTTGTCACAATATTAGTCCTTTGACTTGTACTAGCAGGCATTGTAGTTGTAAAACCCAGAGTAGAACTTGTTTGCTGGTGGACAGGCAGAGAAGTCACCTTGAAAAATGGTCCCTGCTGAACAGGGTTCAAGGTTTCTGCTTGTATTTGTTCTGTTATGAGCATATTTACTGAAGTTACTACTTCTGAAGTATTTGAAGGTTTAGCTGTTTGCTCAGATGCCAGATGTGTTATTTTCTCCGTTTGTAAACTTGATATTGGTGGGAAGATGTTTATTGATGTTGCTACAGTTGTAGTTTCTCTTGAATGTGGTGTGGATATAAGTGTTGTCTGAAAAGATGAAGGAGAACTTGTGTTAGTAATGGCCAGCTGTACTATAGTAGCCTGGCCACTCGTCCGTTCATTAGGCAATAAACTCTCTGTTGATGTTGTTTCTTGTGTGCCTTGCAGTTTCACAGTGCTGATTCCTTTTGGAGTGGAAGATACGACTGATATTTCTGTTATTGTAATTCTTCCTTGAGTTGATACTGGTGTTGATGCTTCTGATATGAGGATACCTAATGGAGCTGAATTAGATGACTGTGCAGTAATTTCAGGTCTCAGTGTACTTCCTGTCTCTGCTCTAGATGTTACTGGAGTTGTGCCAAGGCTGGATGTTAGTGGTATCATTGTTTCAGGTACTAGAATTAGACTTGCATTCTTTGTATCTATGGAAGATATTGCATGTGGCGTTATAGTTTTAGTGACATTCAATGTTGTCTCAGCTGTAGATCTTGTTGGTGAAGTAGCTTGCTCTGTAATTGTTGCAGCTGTTCCATTTGTTAATTCTGCTTTAATCAAAGCTGATACATCAGTATTGCCTAAAGACGAAGTTGGCAACACAGTGCGTGTTGCTGCTGTTGGAGAGGAAAAAGACAGTGCTGTTGTTTCAGTTGACAAAGTACTTGTTGACAGTTTGCTTTCTGTTGCTATTGTAGTAGGCACTTTTGTAATTGTTTGTGTAGACATTTTTAAGCTAGTTGTTTCCTGTGCTGAAGATTGCTGAAACCTGGTTGTTCTAGATAGTGGAGCTGTACTAGTTTCTGCTGCACTAGTTTCTGCTGCACTAATGTTTGGTAACAAAGAAACCTTAGTGAGCCACTCATTTGCTGTGGCTGTAGATACCACAGTTGATATGCTAGGTGTGCTAACTGACACATTATTAATTCCTTGAAATAAAGTAGTGGACACTTTAGTGGCAAACCCGCGAGTAGCACTAGTCTGCTGCTGTACAGCCAGACTTGTCACATTCAAAGATGGTCCCTGATTAACTGGAACCAAAGTATGTTGTTGAATGTTTTCTGTAACAAGTATATCTGTGGTGTTTTTGACTTCCAAAGTACTTGGCACAGTAGATTTTTCTGCTCTGAACTTTGTTACTTCTGCTGTGCTGTACATTACTGTTGGCCATATACTTTTCACTTTTGTAGTGCTTAACCATTCCTGAGTTGTTTTGGTCACACCGTGTGTTTCAGTGCTAATCAAGGCTGACGTTGATA
Source organism: Protopterus annectens (assembly GCF_019279795.1). Taxonomy (NCBI): domain Eukaryota; kingdom Metazoa; phylum Chordata; order Ceratodontiformes; family Protopteridae; genus Protopterus; species Protopterus annectens. Next base: position 204,302,385 of record NC_056747.1, on the reverse strand, counting down.
ACCTAGTACTTGCACTTGCTCCTGGAGCTGTAAACGATACCAATGTTTGACTAGACAATGGCAGTGCTGACAGTTTAAGTTCTGCTGTTAGTGTAGAGGGCAGTGATGTTGTCATTTGTGTGGATGGCATTGGAACAGCTGCTGCCTGTACTGATGATTGTAGTTCATTAGTGGTTGTTGTTGTTGGAACTACACTGATTTTTGAAACAATAGTACTTGACGACACAGAAGGCTTGTTGTTCATTGCATTTAATGTTGTAGTTGTTGTTGTTGTTGTTGTTGCTGTGGATAGAACAGCTGTCTTAATAGGTATACTACTTGCTCTAGTTTCAGATGCTTGAACGGTAGTGGTAGGTACAACAGTTGTCGACGTCTGGGATAAATTAGATTGCCGGTCTTCAGATAGGGTTACAACATTCAAAGGAACCTGCTCAGCTGGTTTCAGACTGGCTGCTTCAATGATTTCTACTACAGATGTACCAACTAATGTTGGCTTTCCTACGGATGTAGTTGTAGGCTTTGAAGATGTGGTAAATAATTCAAAATTTATAAATGAGGTAGTTGGCATGGATATTATAAAAGGCACAGAAGCAGAAGTTCTGGGTTTTGTTGGCTCACTTATTAATTTAGTTGTTTTTATAGTGCTTGTTTTTATTAGACTTGCTGAAGATGTGGCTGACGAGTGTACTGCCATGCTTTTTACTACAGTTGTGTTTAGTGTTAATGCTGACAGTGTACTGTTTATTGTTCTCACCTTAGCTGTAGTAGATAAAGGTACTGTTGTGGTTGAAGAAGTTTGCATTTCAGTGGTACTTTTTGCTGTTATTTCAGAAACAGCACTTGTAACATGAAAAGTTTTTTGTGATATTGCTGTAGATGTTGGAGTTACAGTAATGTTATCCATTACTATAACGTGTAAAATGGTTGGATATTCGGTGCTTGTTAAATGAAGAGTACCTAAAGATGAAGTGGTTGTCTCTGTTGTTCTATCTGTTTTGGATGTTGGATATGTTGAAATAAGTAGAGATGTTGTAGTTTTCTTATCTGATGATGTTGTTACATTTGATGGTGGTAGAGTTGTTGTTTTCTTTTTCAAAGGTCTTTTTTTCCCTGTAATGATAAAGTAAAATTCAGTGTTTAAACCTGAATTCTCATCACTAAGCATTGTACAAAAACAAATAAAATCATGATGACAATAAAATACTAGTAGGACATTTTGGGGGACACCATTGTGTGATGTGTGGAAGGTTTATTGTCTCTTACCCCTTCTATTGTGTGCTTTTTCAAGGTTAAGGTGGCACTTGAGGGGTGCAGGGGGACTTGCTTCCATCAAAAGCATTTGTATTTCATTTTTATTAGGGACAACATTCCCATTTTCATTATGTTAGTAAAAAAATTACAAGAAAATCCTAGCCAAGCTTGAGTTTTCACTGTGTGATTCCTTAAAACATCTTGTAGAAGAGGATAATGGGATATATGCAAATGACCCCTTAAGGAGATCAGGTGTTTCATCTATATGGCCATTCTGAATTACCATGACTTTTTTCTTATTAAGTCTGTCAATGGACAAATTCAGCCAATAAAGCCAAACCCCACTAGTTGTGGACATGCATGTTTTAGTCTTCTTTTGACCTCATCAGCTCAGCATAAGTGGACTGTTTGGTTAACCTTTAGAAATACAGAGTTGTGGTTAACCTTTAGAAATACAGAGTTGTTGTAAAGTGAAACATTAGACGGGGATAAGGAGGTTAATTGATTAGCATTTTAAAGGGAGGTATAAGAAGGTGATGAAGAATGTTAGAGAACTATGTCCCACTATGTCCCAGATGAGGAACAGAAACATAGCCAGGAGGTAGACAAGG
>NC_056747.1:204288023-204295523 GCF_019279795.1 Protopterus annectens | reverse complement strand
CCATGAAAATAGGGAATTTTAGGCAAGTTTTTAGCAGTGGAGCCATGCTAATTATACCCCAATGTGAGGGCTTGCCTGCACAACCCCTACTTCTGAATATGCTACTGCTGAGGTCACAACATCTTCAGAAATGGCCAAATAATATACCTTTTTTTTTCATTTATTGAGCTTCACAATTAAAATGATCAGCCCTAATGCAGTAACCATGCAGTAGGTAGATTTAGAACCCAGGATTGCTAAGGTTATATGCATGTAGAGTGGCCTAAAACATTATTTTATACAGTCCATGATGGATATTGCAGGCTGTGCAGGGTCTGAAGAACTGGAAACACCCCTTCCGTAAAACATCTGCAAAGGGTAGGAAGTCTTGCACAGTTTGTTTACCGCTGTCTCTGTCAGCTACATCTACCCTCTTCGTAATACCCCTGCCACCAAGTATTGCATGTGCATAATATGAGCAACTGTTTCATAACTGCCACCTGTAATGTTAGTGGTAGGCAGCTACTGAGTGACTGCTCTGTCTATAAAACTCTAAGCTCAAGCATACTGTTATCACAATAATACTTTTTGTAATCTGCATTTTGTTCTTTAAAATGCATTCCTAGCAGCGTACTGTTCAGTCTTACCCATACCTCTCATCACTCCAGATTTCACAGGAAGTCCACATTTTTTACTCATATTTTTGGTTTAGTCTTCAACCCTCCATAATTTGCCAGAAGACCGCAAATTTTATGAAGTCACTAAATAATGATAAGCATTTGAGTTTTGGTTTTTATATCCTTCAGAAAAGGCTTGCTGAGATAAAATCTATTCTAAAAACTTTCTGAACCTATTCTTGGGTTTTATCCCACAATTATTTTTGGCTTCATCCAGATTTATTGCGCTTAGAGGTTGAGAAGTATTCCAGATGTCCATATTTTATATGTATAAACAGCTTTCCTTTTGTAACACAGCGCACACTTTAATTTGTTTTCCAGGTTGTTATTGTATATCCTCAACAGAGAAACTTTCCATAGAACTGGCAGACCAAAATTACAATGTATTTGTCATGAGCATGTATTCCTTTGCCATTAGAAATCTACAGAGCATTATGACAGCATACAGTTTCAGTAAAGACAACTTCAAATATTAATCTTGAAACAAAGCTCACACTTTATCATAAGTACATCAAAAAGTTAAAGCAGCTTAGTGATGTTTCACATATATAGATATAGACACATCCACACACACTGTTTCCTGGATTGATTGCACGAAATAAAAAAACTCATTCAAACCTCCTTGTTACATTCTCTTAACACAACTAACACTGTACTTGCACATGGTATTCTTACAAATAAACCATAAGGATGCAGTGGTCTGCACTCTAGCAAACTCATTTATGGAACAGCATTCATTGTACAACCTTTATTCATTTACAAATAATAACCAGTTGCGTGTTTCCCTCACGCAGAAAACAGCTCCATTAGGCCACACTTAAGCAAATAACTTATAGCCCCTCAGGCCGTATCAATGATATCAAAGCAAAGCTAGCTCTGTTGCAAAGCATGATGGGATATTTTCTGCATTTGACATCATCTCATTATTGCAGTAACAGCATCTCATTGGAATATGATGGCTGCTTTGTCGTCTAATGATTTGTCTGCTTAATGTTGGTATTTATTTAAATATATATTTCATTTTTATCATTAGGATACTAAAAGAGTGGTGCTGGGGTAGAATTATATATGAGCTTTTGAGAATATAAATGTTGAACAGGAGGAAGAGAAGCAATGGTTGGTGATAGAGGGTGAAATAGTAAAATGGAACAGACCCATAAAGAGTGAGTGTACATGCTTTGGGTGGTCTGCAGAGAGAACACAACATCTGTGGGTATCTCAGGATACACACACACACACACACACACACACACACACACACACACACATATATAGATGGATAAATAGATACAAAGATATACATGGCTATGTTGCAGAATTTATAAAGTAACATGATATGTGTAGTTCCCACTGGGTGTTCTAGCTTTCTGCAACATCTCAAAGAAAACTGTAGGTGAACTGAGAAGTTTTCATATTAACTGTCAGGATGAATGTTTTTGTGAGTGCATGCACATGTGTCTTTGTGAGTGTCTGTGTGTGTGTGTGTGTGTGTGTGTGTGTGTGTGTGTGTGTGTGTGTGTGTGTGTGTGTGTGTGTGTGTGTGCGTGCATGTGTGTCTGAGTGCATGCACATGTGTGTGTGTGTGTGTGTGTGTGTGTGTGTGTGTGTGTGTGTCTGTGTGTGTGTCTGAATGCATGCACGTGTGTGTATGTGTGTGTCTGTGTACACGCACGTGTGTGCAAGCATGTGTGTATGTGTGTGTGTGTGTGTGTGTGTGTGTGTGTGTGTGTGTGTGTGTGTGTGCATGCAGGTGTGTGCAAGCCTGTGTGTGTGTGTGTGTGTGTGTGTGTGTGTGTGTGTGTGTGTGTGTGTGTGTGTGTGTGTGTGTGTGTGTGTGTGTGTGTGTGTGTGTGTGTGTGTGTGTGTGTGTGTGTGTGTGTGTGTGTGTGTGTGTGTCTGTGTGCATGCATGTGTGTATGTGAATATGTGTGTGTGTGTGTGTGTGTGTGTGTGTCTGCAGGCTCGCATGTGTCCAAAAGCATGTTTGTTTATGTCCTGTAATAGCCTGACACCATGAGAGGGATTAGGTTCTTGGGTGGGGTCCAGATCCACAGTGACCCTAAAATGGGTAAAGTAGATTACTGAGAATGAGCTAATGATCCTAGAGGCAACATTGTGTTATTACCATGTGCCAAATATGCATTGCCAGTTCCAAATGCTATCAATAATGGGATGTATTTTTGTCCAAAACAAAGATGTCAAACCAAAGCTTTGCAAATCACTGCAGCATGATTTGTGAGATTTGCCAAAGTGCATCCCAATGTCCTATCAGGCATCACTATGGAAAACAGTCAGAGATGTAAGTTACTTACCACTGCTGTATCTTGAACTTTCAGCTTCCTGCTCATCTTTTTCATAATTCTCTAGGATATCAAGCAGCTCTTCTGGAAAAGAGGTGGTTCATTAAATTAAGCCGTGCATGAGAATGTACTGCACAATTCAAGTGAATATTCAAATCTCTGTTTACAACTGAATCACCTAAACAAACTACCACCATCTCCTTTACAACTGCTACACATATCATCATGTAATATATTGATAATAATATGATTTTTGAGCAGACCATGACTGCCTTGGCAGAGTTTGCAGTTTCTGGGATACTGCAGGGAAAATACCACCCCCTCCCAAAGCAGAACTATACAAGTGCACTATGAATGTCTCTATAGGCTCTGAAAGGGCCTAGCTATAGGTAACACTTGGTATTTTCTTACCGCGCTCACCTCTGCTACCACCAAACCTGCTAGACACATACCCTCAAGCATTATTTTGAGTATTATATTCACTTACATTTTCATCCATTAAGAGGCAGATGACAGTTAAAATGTTGCTGCATCCACAATAACTCAGACTGTTATAGCATGTAGCTAAAGGTACAGAAAGCTCTGTACATTAAAACATGTACACACGTAATACAACTGATAGTAAGTTGGGAGTAACATACTGTTTTACAAGCACACCTTTTTGTTTTGCTACTTCTTCATACTCTGTTTGACTGTAAGTGAAGTCTGCACTCTACAAACTCATTTATGGAACAGCGTTCATTGTACAACCGTTACTCATTTACAAATAATAACCAGTCACGTGTTTTCCTCAAGCAGAAAAGAGCTCCATCAGGACACACTTCAGCAAATAACATATCACTGATATTAAAGAAAATCCAGCTTTGTTGCAAAGCATGATGGGAGTGGCAGGTTATAATACTACTTACGTGAGACATTTTTTGCATTTTAGATAATTTCATTGTTGCTGTAACAGCATTTCAATGCAATATGATGGCTGGTTTGACGTCTAAAAATGTCTCTGCTTAATGCTGGTGTTTATTTTAATATATATATATATTTTATCATCAGGAAAATAAAAGAGTAGTGCTGGGGTAGAATTTTATATGAGCTTTTGAGAATATAAATGTTGAAACGGAAGAAGAAAAGGAATGGTTGGGGATAGAGGGTGAAATAGGAAAATGGACCAGACCCATAAAGAGTGAGTGTACATGCTTTGGGTGGTCTGCAGAGAGAACACATCTGTGGGTATCTCAGGATATACTCACACACACATAAACACACACACACACACACACACACACACACACACACACACACATAGATGGATATATAGACAGATACAAAGATATACCTGTTTATGTTGCAGAATTTATAAAGTAACATGATATGTGTAGTTTCCACTGGGTGTTCTAGTTTCCTCCAACATCTCAAAGGAATGCTGCAGGTGAAATGAGAAGTCTTCATATAAACTGCCAGGATGAATGTTTTTGTGAGTGCATGCATGTGTGTGTGTGTGTGTGTGTGTGTGTGTGTGTGTGTGTGTGTGTGTGTGTGTGTGTGTGTGTGTGTGTGTATGTGTGTGTGTGTGTGTCTGTGTGCATGTGTGTGTGTGTGCATCTGTGTATGTGTGTGTGTGTGTGTGTGTGTGTGTGTGTGTGTGTGTGTGTGTGTGTGTGTGTGTGTGTGTGTGTGTGTGTGTGTGTGTGTGTGTGTGTGTGTGTGTGTGTGTGCATGTGTGTGTGTGTGTGTGTGTGTGTGTGTGTGTGTGTGTGTGCGTGTGTGTGTGTGTGTGTGTGTGTGTGTGTGTGTGTGTGTGTGTGTGTGTGTGTGTGTGTGTGTGTGTGTGTGTGTGTGTGTGTGTCTGCAGGCTCGCATGTGTCCAAAAGCATGTTTGTTTATGTTCTGTAATAGCCAGACACCATGAGAGGGATTAGGTTCTTGGGTGGGGTCCAGATCCACAGTGACCCTAAAATGGGTAAAGTAGATTACTGAGAATGAGCTAATGATCCTAGAGGCAACATTGTGTTATTACCATGTGCCAAATATGCATTGCCAGTTCCAAATGCTATCAATAATGGGATGTATTTTTGTCCAAAACAAAGATGTCAAACCAAAGCTTTGCAAATCACTGCAGCATGATTTGTGAGATTTGCCAAAGTGCATCCCAATGTCCTATCAGACATTACTATGGAAAACAGTCAGCGATGTAAGTTACTTACCACTGCTGTATCTTGAACTTTCAGCTTCCTGCTCATCTTTTTCATAATTCTCTAGGATATCAAGCAGCTCTTCTGGAAAAGAGGTGGTTCATTAAATTAAGCCGTGCATGAGAATGTACTGCACAATTCAAGTGAATATTCAAATCTCTGTTTACAACTGAATCACCTAAATAAACTACCACCATCTCCTTTACAACTGCTACACATATCATCATGTAATATATTGATAATAATATGATTTTTGAGCAGACCATGACTGCCTTGGCAGAGTTTGCAGTTTCTGGGATACTGCAGGGAAAATACCACCCCCTCCCAAAGCAGAACTATACAAGTGCACTATGAATGTCTCTATAGGCTCTGAAAGGGCCTAGCTATAGGTAACACTTGGTATTTTCTAACCGCTCACCTCTGCTACCACCAAACCTGCTAGACACATACCCTCAAGCATTATTTTGAGTATTATATTCACTTACATTTTCATCCATTAAGAGGCAGATGACAGTTAAAATGTTGCTGCATCCACAATAACTCAGACTGTTATAGCATGTAGCTAAAGGTACAGAAAGCTCTGTACATTAAAACATGTACACACGTAATACAACTGATAGTAAGTTGGGAGCAACATACTGTTTTACAAGCACACCTTTTTGTTTTGCTACTTCTTCATACTCTGTTTGACTGTAAGTGAAGTCTGCACTCTACAAACTCATTTATGGAACAGCGTTCATTGTACAACCACTACTCATTTACAAATAATAACCAGTCATGTCATTTCCTCAAGCAGAAAAGAGCTCCATCAGGACACACTTCAGCAAATAACATATCACTGATATTAAAGAAAATCTAGCTTTGTTGCAAAGCATGATGGGAGTGGCAGGTTATAATACTACTTACGTGAGACATTTTTTGCATTTTAGATAATTTCATTATTGCTGTAACAGCATTTCAATGCAATATGATGGCTGGTTTGACGTCTAAAAATGTCTCTGCTTAATGCTGGTATTTATTTTAATATATATATATATATATATATATATATATATATATATATATATATATATATATATATATATATTATCATCAGGAAAATAAAAGAGTAGTGCTGGGGTAGAATTTTATATGAGCTTTTGAGAATATAAATGTTGAAACGGAAGAAGAAAAGGAATGGTTGGGATAGAGGGTAAAATAGGAAAATGGACCAGACCCATAAAGAGTGAGTGTACATGCTTTGGGTGGTCTGCAGAGAGAACACATCTGTGGGTATCTCAGGATATACTCACACACACATAAACACACACACACACACACACACACACACACACACACACACACACACACACACACACACACACACACACATAGCTGGATATATAGACAGATACAAAGATATACCTGTTTATGTTGCAGAATTTATAAAGTAACATGATATGTGTAGTTTCCACTGGGTGTTCTAGTTTCCTCCAACATCTCAAAGGAATGCTGTAGGTGAAATGAGAAGTCTTCAATTAACTGCCAGGATGAATGTTTTTGTGAGTGCATGCATGTGTGTGTGTGTGTGTGTGTGTGTGTGTGTGTGTGTGTGTGTGTGTGTGTGTGTGTGTGTGTGTGTCTGTGTGCATGTACGTGTGTGTGTTTGTGTGTGCGTCTGTGTATGCGTGTGTGTGTGTGTGTGTGTGTGTGTGTCTGTGTGCATGTGTGTGTGTGTGTTTGTGTGTGCATCTGTGTGTGTGTGTGTGTGTGTGTGTGTGTGTGTGTGTGTGTGTGTGTGTGTGTGTGTGTGTGTGTGTGTGTGTGTGTGTGTGTGTGTGTGTGTGTGTGTGTGTGTGTGTGTGTGTGTGTGTGTGTGTCCAAAAGCTTGTTTGTTTATGTCCAGTAATAGCCTGACACCCTGACAGGGATTAGGTTCTAGGGCTGTGGTCCATCTCCACAGTGACCCTAAAATTGGTAAAGTAGATAACTGAGAATGAGCAAATGATCCTAGAGGCAACATAATGTTATTACCAAGTGCCAAATATGAATTGTCGGTTCCAAATGCTAGAAATAATGGGATGTATGTTTGTCCAGGACAAAGATGTCAAAACAAAGCAACTTAGTGTTTTTTAGCAACAGTTGACTTTGGCAAATCTCACAAATCATGCTGCAGTGATTTGCAAAGCATAACAAAGTGCTTTCCAATGTCCTATCAGACATCACTATGAAAAACAGTCAGAGATGTAAGTTACTTACCACTGCTGTATCTTGAACTTTCAGCTTCCTGCTCATCTTTTTCATAATTCTCTAGGATATCAAGCAGCTCTTCTGGAAAAGAGGTGGTTCATTAAATTAAGCCGTGCATGAGAATGT